>NC_091555.1:42049727-42068991 GCF_042767895.1 Penaeus vannamei
CCCCCCCCCCCTGCCCGGGAGCCTAGCCGCGGACGGCGAGCGCCAACGAGCGGGCATCCGGCGTCCCGTGTAGGCCTGGAGTACTGGGTATATTTCGAGTTGGAAATGCCCAGCGCTCGCTTTGTTATTTCTAGAAGAGGAAAAACATGGCGTCACGTTCGGCCGCGGTCGCCAAGGCTGCGAGGCGCCCTTATCTCCCTTATCAGGTAGATGCGAACGAACTTGTCGAATCACACCTCTCGTCACGCGGCCCCTCCACCTACCCCCTGCCCCCCCCCCCTCATTATCAGGCCGCTTCTCACGGCCACTGTCTCTCTCTCTCTCTCTCTCTCTCTCTCTCTCTCTCTCTCTCTCTCTCTCTCTCTCTCTCTCTCTCTCTCTCTCTCTCTCTCTCTCTCTCTCTCTCTCTCTTCATCTCCCTTTTCCCTCTCCCCCCTCCCCCTTTTCCTTTCCCACTCCCTATCCATCTCCCCTTTCCCCACCTCCCTTCTAATATTCCTATCTTTATCTCCCTTTCTCTACCTTCTTCAGCACCAAATTGACTGTCACCTTCACCCTATCTCCGCCAGCCAGCAGAAATCCCTGCCCGAGTTTGTCTGTGTTTGTCCCCGAGAGGTCAGTCCAGGTGCAGCAGCAGATAAACGATTTGTTTTCCCAAAGTGCATTACTTCGCCCATTCATACTCTACAGGTCGATGGCGAATGCTCATTAGGACAGCCCACGCATGTGTGAGTGCATGAAAATGACACGATTCGTGAGACATGAATCACGAGGCGTTTTGTGAAAATTGTCGAATCATGTAAACACACGGGAGCGGATACGGGGCGATATAAAAGGCCATTTGGCAACTCGTACTCCGGCCGCGGCAGACAGTGTGGCGTCTCGAAGGAGCGGCGGAGAGGTGGCTGGTCCAATTTCGAATTTGGGATATTTCGGGTGATTTGGGTTTTAGTAGGTTTGATCTGATTTAAAAATTGGGGTTTCGAAGTGTAGGGTTGTTCATGAGAGGAATTTGAGGAACTGAGGTGAACGGGTGGAAGAGGTTATTTTAAGAGATGATGGACATGCTTTGTATTTGTTTACGGGGACAAGTCATTGTTATCGAGGCATAGTGTGGTAGATAATATTTATCGAATAATCTTAAATAAGAGAATAAATGGTGTAAATAACAGCAATGATGTCATCTGGATCCACGTTGTTCCGCGGATAACCGGATGAGGGGAGAGTTACCAAGTCGCCTTAAATTTACTCTATTTTTTCTCTATTAAGATCGTTTCAATTTTTATATTTTATTTTTACATGACTAACCTCATAGTTTATGCTCTGCATTGAATATAACAATTTAAACGCGCGAAGAAATGGAAGGAGAAAGATAAGAGGGAGAGAAATTAGTACGCGATAACCGGCGGGAGGGTATATAAGCTCCGAGAGGCTCGCCACATCTCAGTACTTCTCTCACCCTCTCACTAGTCATAACGTTATTACTCTCCCCGAGTAATGTCTTTGCCCTTGAGGGTAGGGCTATAGCAACAACTACCGTCCAGTGAAATGGTTGTTAATAGTTGGCCGTTTTGTTTAGTGCAACTAGTGAAGTAGCCAGTAGAGCTTTCTGGTGACTCAGGAAAAGTGTTACTATATATTTTTTCATCTTTACCTGGTGTCAGTGTTGTATACCAAAGAACGCATGTTTTATTTAAATTAAGTAGACAGCTTTGTTTGTCGCCGCAGTGTTTTGGTACAAGCTTTAATTACTGTACTAGTGTGTAGACGTGAAGAGTGGTAGACATGGTAGTGTCAACAGAAGAGTACCGACACAAAATCTTCGGCGTGATTCCATCTCCAGATCATCAACCAGTATTCTGTAAGTGACCGGTCCTCTCTCCTCTTCTCTTCTCTTTTCTTCTCTCTCCTCTCCTCTCTTCTCTTCTTTCATCTCTTTTCCTCTTCTCTCTTCTCCTCTCCTCTCTTATCTTCTCTTCTTTCATCTCTTTTTCTCTTCTCTTCTCATCTCATCTCATCTTTCATCTCCTCTTCTCCTCTCCTCTCTTCTCTTTTCCTTTCCTTTCCTTTCCTTTCCTCTCCTCTCCTCTCTTCTCTTTTCCTCTCCTCCTCTCCTCTCCCCTCTCGTAAACATTACTTTCTGCTAATCAATTTCATTAACATAGTTCTTATTATGATTATAAATAAGGGTGAACTCCGTGACTCATATTTTTGAATTTCTTGTTTACGGGAAAAGAAATTTAAGGTGCGATTTGATAGATTTTCATCTGCTTAATTATGTCTGTAGAAAAATAGTCCGGTTTGTAAGATTATGTTGTGATAGTCGCGTAATTAAATAAAGTGCATGTGGACTTGCTATTAGTTTATAAATAAATGCGATGTAGATTAAACATAAATAAAATTTTGTGCTTACAAACACGATGGAGAAATTTTCAAAATTCGATATTCACTTGTGTGTATATTTGTTTATTTAGGTGTTTATTGTATATAACATACAGGTTGCATGTGTGTATATAGAACCTAATTATCGCTTTAATATGAGTATTAAGCGTGTAGAATCAAAGTAAATGATGAACTCAATAGATGCTTAGTGTTAAATCCGTGGTTTGTTAGAGCAAGGCGTAAATTAGAGTAGGTACTCAAACAGTAAATTAAGATAAGAAAAACGCGTGTTCTCGTGGCGTGCATTGGAAAGCAACTGATTTTTCCTTTTTCATTGTGCTTGTGAGTTTCTGAATTCATTTAATTAAGAAGGATCTTTTCATGAGGTTTTAGCGTAAGGTGGCGAATAGGTTAGAATTAGCTCTTGTGATCGGTATTATATAAATGCAGGAATTACGTGGACTTTATATTTCTTGCTAGTAATTTTAGTTTCTTAGCTGGACGAGCGGGAAATTAAAATGCACGTCATATCAAAGGTGTTAATGTACGAGTGGTGGAATATATTTCCCTGTGTATACAAGGGCTGTGGTGCTGTGTTTCTTGTCAGAGTCGGGCTCTGCATAAAATTACCATCAGACGCGGAGACGCAACTACGAAATCGATCTGTATCGGTTATTGATCAAAGGTCATAGCAGATGCGCGTTTCGCTGGGTGTGCGAATCCAGCCCTATTTAGCGTTATGTAATTCATGATTGTGAAGCATTGTGCGTACTGACCATATGGCGCACTCATCTAAGGAACTGTTCTCTCCCGCAGGTGAAACAGACATGGCTGCGGCAACAGCGTCTCCAGAGCCTAAGGGCACGTTGACCCCCCCAGGCTCCTCCCCCCTGAGGGCGGAGTGTGACCCCACCCGTGACTCCTCCCACAACTCCACCCCCCTCTCGCCAGAGGCGCCCCCGACCCCAGACTCCGCCCACATGGCCAATGAGCCCACCAATCACAGCGCAGCTCGCCTCCAGCCCACCAGTGAAAGAGAAGAGAGTAACATCTTGATCAATCAAGAGCCTCTCTCAGGAGCCAAGAAGCGGAAGGCAGCGAAGGTTCACAAAGTCGAGGTAAGGGCACTGTTCTTCCTCCTCCTCCCCCCCCTATTTCCGCCCCTCCCCCACCAGTGCCGGCTCTTGGTCACTGCCGATGGACACTGGCGCAGTCTTCGGCGTAACGTCACGGCGCAGCGTTGAAGTTGCCGCCACGCCCCGCGCTGTGTCGGAGGCGAGTCCGAGCGTGCGTGATCAGTGTGCTGTGACTGGTGGTGGCGCGACCACGTGTAGTAGTAGCAGCAGTAGCATGAGGCTCTGCTTGTGTTTGTGTACTCAGATGGACTATTGTACTCATGGTGCTTCAACAATACTCGGATCTACTTCACCCTAGCTTCTCGCGAGTGATATCCATGTGTGTTAACATGGTAAGAGTCATTCATACACTTAGTCGTTTTTATTGGTGTGCATTTATACTCGATAGTGTGTGTGTGTGTTTGCGTGTGGACTTAGTGCACATTCCCGAGTTGGCCAGCGGCTTCCGAGTCAGTGCAAGACGGCGGCAGCGCGCGAAGGGCCCGGGGCGAGTGGAGTGCGCCTTGGCCTCGCACCTCGGGCCACGCGCACTGTGATGTTCCACTTTGCGCGATCCACTTTCCTCGTGTGTGATAGTGACTCCGCCGTCAGCACTTCCTTCCCGACTCCTGGTCCCCTTCCTTCGCCTTCCTCATGCCTCTGCTGGGGAATCCTGCGGGACATCCCGTCTTGGCGCGGCCGTAATGTCCGGTCTTTATAAATAAATAGGAGGGCGTCATCACACGAGACTCTGGCTCACGCGACGCCTCTCCTGGCGAAGGAAGACTTGCCTTGAAAGACCACGGAAGGATGATGGAAGCGAGGCAGGTCTTCTTGGAAGGGAATGGCGTGCGAGGACTTTGCGGCAGGCGGTGGGGCGGGATGTGAAGGAGGCCAAGAAGTGAAGCACTGCTCTTGATTTTAATTAGTTGTCACTTTTATTATTATTATTATAGTGGTTTTGTGCATTTATTATTTAATACTTCTACTTCAACTATTACTAATTACTGCTGTTACTGCTACTCAAGTGTTACTAAATTCTGTTATTGCTGTTGTAGTTGTAATCGTTATATTGATAGCAGTAATCATAAGATTATTGTTTTTATTAGAAATAGAATTTTGCAGTTTTTTTCATGAGCTTATTTCAAGTTAAGAATATTCGAAATATGACTTGGCTGCGCGACAGTGCGAGGCCGCAGTGTGAGTTTACTTAGAAACCGCGGTGATGCACCGAGGCCGAAGCTATGGCGTGAGGCGGGCATCAGCCACGCAGATCCTTGCACTCGCAACCACATCCTCCGCACCCTTTTCTCGGCGGGGATGGGCTTGGTCTTCTGTGCAGTGTGGATGTATGTGTAGAGTGTAATCGCTGAGTGTTGCGAGTGCTAACAAGGCTTTTAGTGACGTGTGATCAGAGGACTGCCTAGTGGATACGGCGAGCACGGCCGCTGAGCCGTCGCTCGCTGCAGTCGCTCCATTATAGCGAGGAAAGCCGCTGCGCGGGAGGGGGGAGGCAGGGAGGGAGGGAGGGAGGGGCAGCGGCGGCGAGGGTGACAGGTAGCGGCGGCGGGTCGCACCTGCCGTCTGGCGGCGTGCGGTGCGGCGGGGTCGGGGGTCACTTCGCCGGCCATTCCGTTAATCAAGTGTTGTTTCTCGTTGCAGACGGCGTGCGGGAGTGAGGGCGAGGGCGAGGCGGGCCTCACCGGAAACTTCTCGTGTCCCGTGTGCGAGGAGGTGCTCCCGGCCCAGCACGAATTCACACAGCACATCCGCAAGCACAACCACGTCATCGAGACCGACAACGGCACCAAAGTGTACTGCTGCGGCATCTGCAAGAAGCAGCTGAGCAGCAACAGCTCGCTGGACAGGCACATGCTGGTACACTCCGGCGAGCGGCCGTTCCGCTGCCACATCTGCGGCACGCACTTCACCACCAATGGGAACATGCACCGCCACATCCGGGGGCACTACCGCAACGGCGGTGGCGGCGGCGGTGGCGGCGCGGGCTCGGACACGGGCGACAGTGACTTGGCCTCGGAGGAGGACACGTCGTCGCCCCGCAAGCGCCACCTGGAGGACGAGGAGAGCGTGGTGTCCGCCAAGGCCGTGCGCCTCAACGCCAGCGAAGTGGAGGAGGAGGAGCTGACGTGCCCCGCCTGCGGAGTGGAGCAGCCTAGTCAACACGCCCTCGAGCAGCATGTGGAGAACATCCACCCAGAGTACCAGGTGGCGTGCACCACCTGCCAGGTGGGCTTCAAAAACTACCGGGCGCTGCACCTCCACAACTCCATGGTCCACCACACGTCCACAGCGTCGCCGCCCCAGGTGGACCTCACCCTGACGGACTTCTCGAGCCCCAAGTTCCCGCTGATCGCCAAGGAGATCTGCGAGCGGGACCGCGTGCACCAGCAGCCCGGGGAGGGGGTGGGGGTGCACAGGTGCCAGTTGTGCCATATCACATTCCCCTGCGCCGAGTCGTGGCTCATGCACATGCGCGAGCACGCCGCCGCCTCCACGGGGTCCGCCTCCTCCCTCAGGTGCCTCCGGTGCGACCTCAGCTTCTCCAACGTGGTCGAGCTGTCGCACCACCACCAGCGCCACCTGTGCGAGGAGCCGCAGCCGGGCAAGGAGGGCTTCCTCAGGGTGCTGGACCTCCTCAAGCAGCAGGAGGCCGAGTCCGCCTCCGCCACCTCCATGGCAGCCTCCATCTTCGCCAGCGGACTGGGGCCGCACCTGAGCATGCAGCCCCCAGGCCAGCACTCGCCCGCGCCGGCAGACTCCGCGAAGGCGTCCCCCGAGCACCCGTCCGCCGGCCGCATCGCCGCCACAACCACGACCACCGCCAGCAGCGTGGCGCCTCTGCTGTCCACGGCGCCGGGGCTCTCGCACGACGAGCAGTTCGCGCGAGGCTACCGCGAGATGAAGCTGAACGGCCAGTACCCGTGCAAGCTGTGCAAGGAGGTGTTCGCCAACCTGCGCAAGCTGAAGTCCCACAACCTGGTCCACATGGTGGCTCCCCCGTACCGGTGCAACCTGTGCTCCTTCTTCAGCAACGACAAGAACACTCTGAAAGAACACATGAAGAGCCACAAGGGCGACACGCCCTACGAGTGCAACCTGTGCAACCTTGCGTTCACCACCAAGGCCAACTGCGAGCGCCACATCAAGAACATCCACGGGCGCCAGTCGCGGGACGAGGTCAAGGGCTGCATGACGTACGTGCCGCAGGAGGAGGGCGCCAGCACCGACCGCTCCCTGGACACCGTGTGCCACATCTGCCACATCGACTGCAAGGCGCGGTCCGTGCTGCGCGACCACATCCGCTCCTCGCACCCCGAGGGCATGACCAAGCCCTTCTCGTGCAAGCTGTGCGGCGGCGCCTTCTCCTCCGAGAACGACGTCATGCGCCACGTGATCCAGCAGCACTCGGAGGCCGCCACGGGGCCCACCCTCGACAGCCTCGTTGTGAGCCAGGCCGCCCGCGACGACCACCAGGACCACCACGACCTCACGCCCGTCGAGTCGCTCCTCAGCTTCTCCAAGTTGCCTCTCACCGCGATGCCCCTCACTACCTCCCACCAGCCGCCGCCGCCGGCGCTCCCTCTGCCCTTCTCGCACAACGCAGGAATTCCCACGCCCTTGGTTCCTGGTCGCACGCTCACGCCGTCCGTCACGCCCACACTCACGCCCGTGCCCAGCGTGCTCTCCGCTAGCGACGAGGACGCGCCTCTGGATCTCAGCATGAACTCCAAGAGAGAGCATGAGGATGACAGGAAGGAGGAGGACGACGACGACGACGAGGAGATCGAGGTGAATGACGTGAAGTGCGAGCAGGTCGAGCCCGAGGACCTGTCTAAGCCACGCAAGGAGGAGTGCAAGGAGCCCGACGAGGCCAAGAGCCCCGAACCAACGTCAGAGTCCGCGACCGAAGTGCTCAAAATCCCCAAGCCGCCCTTCTCCCTGGGCATGTACCCCCAGCCCCTGCCGCTGTGCAGTCCCTTCAGCCCTCACCAGTATTCCTTCCTCATGAACCCTTACAACGGCCTGCACCATCCCGTGCGCAATTTGGACCCCGCTTTCTTTGAGGAGTACCAGAAAGAGCTGAAGCGCGGCCTACAGCTGACGTCCGGCGGCGGGCTTCTAAGCGGAGGCTTCCTGCAGAGTTCCCCTTCGTTTTCGCTGTCGGCGCTGGCGATGGTCGCCGCCCACCGCAACCCCCTCCGCATCCCCCGACCCGACATCCGTTCCAGTGAAAGTAAATCCGAGGATTCGTCCACATCTGACAGCCAGTCCACGCCCATTTCCAAGCCTGGCGACGAGGATGTGATGCATTTCACGATTCGCAACTCCGTCCTCATGAAAAAGCCCAAACAGCGGCGGTACAGGACCGAGCGGCCGTGGAGATGCGACCTGTGCGACAAGGGCTTCACTCTCCGCTCCAACATGGAGCGACACATGAAGCAGCAGCACCCCGACGTCTGGCAACACCGGCCAAGAGGAGTCAACACGCCCAGGTCGGAGTCGGACACGCCCACGTCTGTTTCTGACACTCCACACACGATTTCAGAGACAGTGAGAGAGCAGCTCATCATCAAGATCGAAAAGGACGCAGCTGAAGACAGAGGCGAGGAGGCGGAGCAGAGAGAAGAGGAAGAGAGGGAGCTAGTCATTGATGATGGTCATGAAGGCGAGGAGGAGGAGGAGGAGGAAGAAGAAGAGGAAGATGAGGAGGAGGACGACGAGGACGAGGAAGAAGAGGAAGGCCAGGAGAGTAGTGGAGAGAAAAGTCGGGAAGACAGCAGTGCTGACCTCGCTAGCGTCCACACGTTGCTCTCAACTGCCTCCAGTCAGAGCTTCCCTTTTTTTGGCAGTGAGGGGGAGGAGGAAGTCCCTGGTGAAGATGACTCCACTTCCTCCAACACAATGTCGGAAGAAGCCAAGCGCAGTGCCTATTCTTCGGCGCCACAAAAACAAAAATGCCCTTTCTGCCAGAGAAAGTTCCCATGGTCCAGTTCCCTTGTGCGACACATCCGCACTCACACAGGACAAAAGCCATACCTGTGCCCAGTGTGCCACTTTCCCTTCACCACCAAGTCCAACTGCGACCGCCACCTCCTGAGAAAGCATCCCGACTCCCCACACACCCTCGGCGGCGACCGCCCTTACCGCTGCTCTAAGTGTCCGGGTGCAGCTTTCACCAGCCTCGAGAGCCTCCGCAAGCACGAAGTGTTCAAACACGAGAAGGCAAGCGACACGGCCATCTCGAGGGACGACGCTAGACCGTTCCGCTGCCACGTGTGCGAAGTACCGCTTGCAAGTCGCGAGGTGGCAGTACAGCACGTCAAAGAAGCCCATCCAGAAAACTTTCAGAAAATTACTAGTATAGAACCGGTCACAGCTGAGAACAACAACGACCCCCTTTCTCCAACGCCAGATTCAACTACCACAGAGAGGGTAAGTTCAGTGTCCTCTGAGCATCCTGATTGCTGAAATCACACAGTGACATTGACTTGTCAGTATGTAGAATTACTGAACTGCACTATATGATGAATAGAAGTGCTGAAGAATTTTCTTCTTTTACAGGTGAGCTGTATGTTCTGCCTGAATCGATATTGGAGTCTTGCTGAATTAAAGCAGCACGTTACAACCCAGCATACAAACTCTTCACCTGTTTTGTCTGCTGTTGAGCAGAAAGAGGGAAGTTTGTCCTCGCCAGCAATAAAGACTGAAATTAAAGAGGAGCGCAAAGATGAAACCGAAGGGTCTGACTTCATCTCCAACCTCCTTGGAACAAGACGAGCAGTTGTCGATCATTTGCTGACATCTAAATCGGCGGATGATGCAGCGAAGCTCCTGGGGGTGCGATAATGCATGCAGAACTTCCCCGTTAAAAGGGACTTCTGTCTTTACAATGAGGGTGTGTCTGTTCAAGAAAACTTTTCCAATACTTAGCTGAGTGCAATGTATGTCATAGCTTGTAGTTCATATTAATGGTTACTTATTCTATTATTTTCCATTCGTAATGCATTCACAGTTTGCCTTGAAATTTAAAAATTCGTGCCTTGACAACGTGCCCTAGACTCTTCTGTAATCTGTAAGTTAACGTTATGTATATAGTGTGTATATAATGATTCAGTGGTTTGATATATTTAGTTTAATATAATTTCATTCCTTTAGTCTGTGATGTCTTCAACTCCCAGTTGATTTTGTTACTCGTTATTGTTATTTGTTTGCTTGTACAGTACCTGCCAAAATATTGTCCAGTAGTTTTCTTTAGTTGCCAACATTCCAAACATTTTGTTCAAATACAAGGGGCCAAAATCAATTTCTTGTGCCTAACCTTTTCATTTGCCAGTTTAGCCAATACATACCAATGTTTAAAATATTTGGTAGAAGTGTATGCCAAGAATGATAGCATATCTACAATAGATCGAGACAATCTATATGGATCAGGGATCGAATAGTTTCTTTATCTTTATTTATACTTTAACGAGTCCTCATCTCCAAAGTATTAAGGCTAAATGCCAAAGTTATGGTTAGTGTGTGTAAATAATTAGTCCTAATAATTTATCTCGTAATCTGTAAGGTTGCATTCTCATTCCAAAGTTTGTATATTTATACTACCTTTAAGATTAATTTCTTTTGAAAGTTGTGTTCCTATTAGTTTATATTATCAACATTCCAAACTATACCTCAAAATATTCCTTGCTTCAGTTTAGTCAACAAAGTAAAGGAGACATTATTCGTGGACGTGAGAAGTTGTCAGAAAAATCAAATCTAATTTTCTCAACTCTGCACCACCAGTGTATGTTGTTTATGACACAGAGAACTCCATGGTTGGTTAGTCCTCAGTGTGTATCTAAGGTCACACTCCTCTTAATATTTCTGACATTCCATTTGTACTTATCCAGTGAAGCTGTTTCCATGCAATCATTTCTGCATGTTTCCAAAGAAGTTTGATGTGTGTAGATAAGTGTTTGAATTTGAGTGATGTGTTTTTTCTATGAAAGGTAATATAATATGCGAATTCTATTCCAAGGTTGTTAGTAAAATTTTAAATGATCTCTCCAAACAAAATAATTTAATAAGCTATTGATTTATGGCATTATTGTGCAAGACTTATATATATTATTATTTATATATATAAATACATGAATAATGTCACTAAACCAAAGGCATTCTATATACACGATGCTCTTTGATACTCTTGTCCCATACTGTTCAATCACCTTGTTCTGATGAGTGTTTTGTTTGTATGTTACAGCACCACTTTAAAAAGCTTTGGAATAAATAGTTGTGATTGAAGCCATATTTCTTTTCAAACCTCTAAACACCATACAAAAGGAAGAATAAAAAACAAACTTGAAATACTACATCTCTCTTAAAAATGATAAATATCCAGGTACAGAAGATTTGTATAAAAATTAAATGTCCTTAAATCTAAACTAAACAATATTTCTTGGTATGCACCTTCTTTTCAGTGACCAAATTATACAATGATTAGATGAACACCTTCTGAACATTAAAAGTTATAATGGTGAGCAAAATATCAGCAACTGATATGAAAAAATAATATTTTGAGTTGATTATCAAATGTTACTGAAATCGAATCAATCTTGACTAGAAAAAAAAAATCAATAAGCACTGCACTTGACTGCATTTTTCGCCTGGTTTTCCATCAGAATATCAATTAAACAAATAAAAGAACTTGAAAGATACGAGGACATGTTCACAGGTACAATATCCACACTAAAAAGTAAGTTTAATCAATTACTTCCTTTGATTACAAATATCCTTTTATACTATACTTAGCTACTAGTGGTACTTAAGAAGTGCATGTGTCTAAAAAGGAGAAAGTATACCTGCAGATGCTAATATGTAAAATTTAAAATATAATATCACCATCACCAGTACAAGCATTATGCAAATATTGCAACTCAGTTTTACCAAAATTCATTACTGAATCAAAAGGAGCATAGGGAGGGCAGGCTTATCTAATCAGTATTGTACTGATTTTCCATGGATTAACACCATTTAACATTCACTATATGAAAACTCCACATATATATAACAATTTTCCGAGGAATACTGACTGGTATTCAAAATGACATAATTATGGAGCTCTCATACAAAATGCCTAAAAGACTCCGATATGTAATCAGCATAAAAGTGAACCAGCTAAGCATCCAATAGTATCACTCCTTATGATAAAAAAAAGAAGAAGAAGAAGAAAAAAAATGGGGGGATGCAAGACTTGACTTTTCAAACTGCAAATATTTTTCTATTTTCTTTCCTTTGTTTCTTTAGTGAACACTTTTCCCCTCTTTTAGCTATTTATTTTCATATGATTACCATTATTCCTTTTATTTTTCTTGAAATGTCATCCTAGTATTTTTATTATTTTGGGATCATCGCAGCAGAATAATGCCTTCAAAATCTACATGCCCAAGACTCTTGTGCTGTAGATGTAGATCCAGCTGCTCAGATCCCAAAATCAAAGGGTGGTCATGTGAACGAGGAGATCCAGCCCGCTTGGGTCATGAAAGTGGTTATCATGCGTTGAGAGTGAGAGTCTAGGCCTTGGGGAGTGCATACACCCCCACGTGTAGTTGATCCAACACCTGCCTGACGCTTGTCGCCTTCGTCCTGCAAACAAATAATATTGTTTGTAATTCTCTTTTCTTTTAAATACATGTCTCAAATTTTCCCTATTCTAGTTCATAACCCTTGCAGGCAAAGTATAAAAAAAATTATAATAATTAAAAGGATTAACAAGAGAAACTCAATTATTATAAAGGAAATGTTTAATTACAATCTATATCACAGATAACTTTCCTAATTTTAGTCTTTGACAAAGTCAGATTATACAAGTCATTATTTTTAACTGCTTCCCGACAGGTGGCATGTACATGTACATGCTATGGCTGTTGTGGACAGATTTGTAGATTAGCAGATGGCATCGTATCACAACCATTCCCGCGCCATTGGCTCATCGGACACAGCTTGTTTTTCTCTTATATTAGCCGCTTCATTATATGGTAAACCTTTTAGGCAATATCACCTAAAGTGAAGGTAAACCTTCAAATTATTATTATTAAAACTTACAGCAAAATAAAAGCTCGCAAACTACTAAAGGAGCTGGGCACAAGCGGGAAAACTGATGATGCACACCAACAATCCTGCAATCATGTCCACTTGCCAAACTTATTCCGGGTGAATGGGATAATGTCATCAAAGTCAGCCATTCTAATGCAAGGCCCTTGTAAATATTAATATAAATTTGTGTTTTTAGTAGTAAATAATTGAAAAGTTATATATTAAAACAATGACCAAATTACATTCTATGCTTTGCTTACCTTAAGTAAAACAGCTTTGTAAGCAATGTACTGTGATGGCTTGATATTTGAGGAGGCACACAACTGAAAATCATACACCTGTATTAGTAATTGTATCTTTTCTGCAAAATAACTTATCTGCCAATAACCTATTAAAACAAATGGTATAAAGGAACCAGAAATCTGTATGAACAAAAAAAACTGCCCTTAAATCAAATGTTTACAAGTCATGTCTTATTTCTAGTAAGAGCACCTGACTTTATTATTGTTAGGTAAAACACTAAAAAACATATTGTGTTATCAATATGTTGTAATGAACCAACAGCTTGCAATAAATGTAATAATATTAAAAAAAAATACTGAATGATGATCATGATAATCATATAACATTTTTATGAAATTTGAATCTTGACTAAAAAAATCAATAAGCAATGTACTAATTTATTGTTAAAAAATGCTAATGAGAAATACTTGTATATCATACAAATTCTAAAGGCTCAAATTATGAAGGAATGAAAAATCTGAACTCAGAAAGTTATAAAGTTACCCCACTGTCACCGGGAAAATGCAATATTAACTGCAGCATTACTCTGTTAAATGTCTGTGCACATAGATGGCTCCACAAGTATTTCGCTACAAAGGAGTCAATTAGTAGACTTTGTGACCTACCCTGATTTCACCTTTCCCTCAGTTTTTGTGATTTTTTTTTTTTTTTTTTTTTTATCAATATCAATGTTATTATTATAGACAATATTGTAGTGTTACCAATATTACTAACATCAGTATCAGATACAAAAAATATTTTTAAGAATCAATGAAAAGGGTAAATAGGTAGTACTCACAATTGGCTCATCAGTGACTTAGTACTTATGGAGCCACGATTCATAAACTAAACTCACTGTTGGCATGGCATGGCACATGACATCCCCATGAACTAAGAATTTGCTTTACATATACTCAAAATTTAACCTACAAGTACTTCAAAATGGAAATTAAAAAATATGCATGGAAACCAACTGACTCTTCATAATTTATCAATTCATCATTAGTAATAATAATTCAGAGAACACGAGTGATTCATGCATGATAGCTACTGCTAATTACTGTTATGGACAGGGTTCCTTAAAGGTAAGAATGCTTAGTAAAGAACTACAATCATAAATCTGTCATTTAACTACTTCTATGCAAGAAGTGACATTACTTATTATGCAGTGACAGCACTGGAATAAGGTGAGAAACAGAGGAGGGTCTCTAAATATTGATAATCAGACAGAAATGAAATTGTCCTAATCAATAAAATACTGAAAAGCATAAAAAATAAAAATGCCATTGTTTAGTATCAAAGGACAAATGCAATCCTGAGGAAAGACACTCAAACAATAAACAAATCTGCTATACAAAGTACATGGCTAATGAACAGTCAGAGAATATTAGTGTTACACAAGCAACTCGTGATAACATCTAACATCTTTTACCATAAAAAAAATAATCAATAACAAAAAATATTGATGATAGTGGTGATGATAATCACAACAATAACAATACTTATAATAACAATGGATAATAGCAACAGTAATATTAATAATGATAACAATGAAAAAAAGGACAAAAAATTATCATCATCATCATCTCAATCAGAACACAAAACTACTCATTTTCCTACCTTTCTTTCCTTCTGGGACAAAAGATGGTAGCCTGGTAACATGGATATTGCAATGGGGTCATCATTCCCCCCTTGAGTCCCCCCCTGTTGTGCTTGCTGCGTGTTGCTCCCGTTCCCCCAGCTGGAGATGTCGTTGTTGTTCCCGCTGCTGCCGCTCAAGCTCCCGCTGAGCCATCTTCCACCGCCAGTATCGAGAGGCGTGAATTTTTTTTCTGCTAAACATTTCGGACTTCTTGCGTCGTTTCTGCATAGGTACAGAGAGGAAAGAGAAATTGTCGGTTGAGTTAAAAAGATTCAAACCTCAGCTAAGACTCTTCAGTATGCCAATTATTGTCTAAATATTCATACAGTATAAGACAATGATTTGTCAGTTTTTAACTTAACAGGGCATTCCTGCCACATACACACATAGCACACACTAATCTCAAACACTACCTTCACTTCCTTGTCTAGAGCTCTATAAAGGAGAACAAACAACCGTCATATCCAGACATCTTTCCTTTAAAGCCTTAAATAGCTACAACACCAAACTGGCTTCATATCTAACCAGGTAATGAATAGATAATTTACTGAGCAAAATATTTAATGATCAAAAGTCAGAGAAGACATTATAAGGGCACTAGAGTTTTTTTCTTTCGCTTATTTTTTGGGGACACTGAACGACTAATTGAAGGGATGGTAAGTAAAACTCCTATAAATAAGATTATCTAGAGCTAAGTGACTAATTTGTGAAAATATCTGATAATGTATCTTAAATTATATCTACATTTACAGCAAATGCTATTAAACATAAAACCCAATTATTTACCTTAAGTACACTACTATTTACTTGGAAATATCCAAATTCCACTTAATACTAACACTTACAAATGGAACTTCCATGGTGGCTTCAAGTTATTTGAAAGAGCAAGTTCTAAGATCTAAAAGAAAGATGTACACCTATGGCTCCACAAGCAATACTTTGAGAAAAACATACACTCTACAGCTCTCATTAGACTGCACAAGCACACATCTCATTCTTTAAGTCTTCAACTGCCTACCAATCTCACAAACTTCTACTTTTCACATCTAATCTATGGAATAAATAGCATAAAACCTGCAAGTAAACAAATCAAGAAAACGCAACAGGATTCCAACCCAGATTAGTGATGTATCTTGTGGTCAGAACAAAACAAGATTTTGTTTACACTGTGGATTCTTTCCTGTTATCTCACCAATGTGGCTTCCCTTCCTGCATACAAAAATTCCCAAGTCTAACAATGCTTGATGATATAAGCAGTGATGGTTGATAACCACAGATTCTGCTCTCATCACTTTGATTCCTATCTGAGACACACCAAAAGAGAGAAGGAGACACACCAAAAGAGAGAAGGAGAGATTGCACCAATATTCACTACAAAGCAATTTTCACTGCCAGCACTAGCCACATATATCCTGTAGTCACATTCAGAAAAATCACAATCCTTATGTCAGATTAAAGCCTTTCATATTCTCTAAAATCAATCTCTTCAAACATAACACTTTTTTGGTGATCAGCAAATAAGGCTTCACCATATAAATAAACTTCAGACCTTCAGCATTATCTTCTTCTTTTTTCCAATAATGTGCAAAACAACCATATCCTGAAAAGTCATACTCATCCAAAAATAGCAGCCTTGAGCAATACAATAAAAAAAGTAATCAAGGAACACTGGCAGACAAATTTTTCTTTGACCCCATTTTCCATTTCTAGCCAATATCTATATTTCCAAATCATGCTTCAAGAGGCAATTCATGCTGCAAAAACAAAGTGTTACTAAGTGGTGACAGCAGACACTTCTTGAAGCAGATGTATGACCACTGACACATGATAAAAAATTAAAATGATAAAGTGCTGCAAAATTATTGGATATACATTATACATCCATATATACAAGGATAACTGCAACCTACCTCCTCTTATTGTTTTGTCTTTTCAGCTTATCCTGAACCTTTAACACATTGCACGAGGATGTCATAATACATATGCCATGTCCATTGTAATTCTAGGTTATAGTTTTCATACAAAGATGGCTCCGCAAATGCTTAGTTAGCAAGGTGCTTTTAGTCTTACCTGTCTTGATGAATGGGGAAATGGGGAAATGCTAATATTTGAATCCTAGGTGGCTGAGTACTTGTGTTCCCATGAAAGGGCAACAAAAATCACAAAAAATACAGAAAACAGTACAAGTATCTCTAGCCAATGGGTTAATGCAATGAAAATGGAATGGAATATACACATATGCCAGGTCTCCTGTGATCTTTGTCTATAGATTTTATGTACACAGATATTTTGGGGACTAAGCGGGTGAATTACGCCAGGTATCTGTCAAACAGACGTTCAAAGACTTCTTCCAGTGGTCTGTCCATTGACAGTCTTCTATTATCTCTTGTAAATTTTAGACAATGTTTCTAACATTGTACAAATAAATTGAATTTCTAAAACACAATAATCAATAACTACTACTCAAAAAAAAAAGTGATAATAATAATAAAACAAACAAATACAACAGGAATGGCATACCAATGATGGACAGAGACTGAGGTCAATATATCATATGCACATTATGAGTCAGAGAGAAAGAAAAAAAACATTAAGCAAAAGAAGAGAGTTAGGGAATCCAGCACATACATAAACATAACAAAAATAATGCATATATACATTACTGCGTGTTGAAAATTTATATACTCACTCAACCAAAATATTTAGAATTCATTCATCAATAACCAGAAATAATCATGATACACATTGATCACTAAAATACTATACTGGTAAGACTATATGCAAAATCATATAGCCAAAAAAAAAAAAAAAAAATAAAATAAAAAAATAAAATAAAATAATAATAATAATAATAATAATAATAATAATAAATAAATAAATAAATAAATGTATTAAACAAATATTTGAAAAAAAGTAAAAAATAAAATATTAGAAATAAATACAAAAGAAGAAAAATCATTATTGCTATAAAAAAAATATACATTGCATTAATGCCTTAAACAAAAATCACCAGACAAAAAATAAATACATTTCTTAAAATTCACTAAAAATCAAACAATACAAATAAATATAAAATGCTCTTCGTTACATTTCACATCACATGAATGAAAATGGTTTCTACACTTTCTTCAAAGTTCTTATTGCCGTATACATGTCCTGTCCACTGTAGGTGAATTTTGCTTACACTCAGATGGCTTCACAAGTGCTCAGTCCCCAAGGAGTCAATTAGTAGCCTCATCAGACTCCCCATTTACAGGATTTTTTCCTTTTTTTGTGCTATTAATAGCAATAATGTTACTATCTTTATGAACTTTATGATTCAAAATAAACAATGGAAAAGAATCTTTCCAAAATCAAAGGAAATGGTAAACAAGTGAGACAGGTACCACTAGTAATCAACTCCTTAGTGGATTTTGTGGAGCCATCAATGCGGAAACAAAATTAATAAACTAAAATCACAGTGGACATACCATCCTAGCATCAATGGGTTAAATCACCCATGCAAGCACACAAAAATGTATAACACTACATTTTCATTGGTCTCATTGACTTCTGCTCCTATCCAAAAACTAGAAAATATCAACTAATGAAAAACAAAAACAATAAACTGGAAGAACTCGGCAAAAAAATAATTTTTTGATTCAGCCTGCTACAGACATATCACACTTATGCCTAGCTACACTATGACAAATGAATAAAGAGTCATCACAAAAAGCAAATAAATACATAAGAAAAACTATTAAATCAAATAAACTGGAAAGTAAATATCCACATAACCATCATGGCCATATATTTTGCCATCCAAATTCACTGCCCAAGAATGTGTTACAATGGAGCTTGTTAACTATAGCATTTCATGATCTGATGTTCAAAAATACGTATGTTTATAATCCTACCTTATTTACACAAAGATATCAATACATATTTGTCACCATTCAACATAGAAAATATCATAATACAAACGTAAAACAATTTTTACTTATGATTTCAACTACTCTCATTCCTCTGAAAGTGATATATTCAAATATGAAAATACATTTTCCTTTCAAATGCTAAATATAATACTGAAAAATATACAGTTTCTTATAATTCATTCCCCTTTCTACAAAGATTAACTTGCTCTGTATTTACTAACTAGTTGACAGAAGAGCTATGCAGGATAACTGGCATTTTGCTTCACTCATTGGGCAAAGATGACATGACATACATGTGATGTCCACTGTAATTTAAGCTCATTAACTGTGTTTACACACAGATTTATCTGCAAGTACTTGGCCTGTTAACCCAATGCTCCTGGGTATGGCATGTACAGACATGCTATTCCCAGTATGAGTTTAGTCTATCAATTGTATTTACACAGATGGCTACATAAGTGCTAAGATACTAATGAATTAACCACTAGTCCAATCTATCTCACCTGTAAACCCTTGTCCTTAATTTTCTGAAATATTTAATTTTTCATATTGCTATTAGTACTGTTAATAATACTGTAATAATCATAATGTCAATAATAGTACCAGCATCTATATTAATAGCAATTGAAAAAAAAAAAAAAAATCTACCTAAAAACTCAAGGAAGGGGAAAAATCAGGTGAGAGCGCAGACTACTGACTTGTATCTTGGCTGTGCACTTATAGAGCCATCACTGTGCAGATACATTCCACAAAACAATACTACAGTGAAAATCACATTTTCCCAGCAGCATTGAGTAACATCTTAGTGGAGCCATTTGTGTGCAACAAAATTC
>NC_091555.1:42069491-42084491 GCF_042767895.1 Penaeus vannamei
GTCGGTGTTCGTGTAGGATAAGGGGCAGGATGAGGGGGAAAAAGGGATGGATTTGGAGCGTAGGAAAGAGAGGATGGGGATACGAAGGAAAGAGGGAAGGAAGAGGATCCGAAGGAAAGAGGGAAGGAAGAGGATCCGAAGGAAAGAGGGAAGGAAGAGGATCCGAAGGAAAGAGGGAAGGAAGAGGATTCGAAAGAGGGAAGGAAGAGGATGATTCGAAAACACCGAAGTTAAAAAAGAAACACAAAATTCATAAACATATATAACCCACAACCTCTGTATCCAAACGCACCTAACTATCCTAAATCCATCCAAAACCTCCCCCCTCCCCCCCATCGCCCTACTCCCCCCTTTCAAGCGCTGTTCTCTTAGCCACCCCCTCCACCCCACGCCGACCCACACGTTCCCATCCATCACTCCCACTCTTTTTTTTCTAAATAAACACATGCTCGTGTGTCGTCACCTCTGCAGTTATGGACCCGAAATAACAACACAACCAAGCAAAGCAAGTTGGAAGTGCCCCCATGCACCTGCCAAGGCGGCTATCTGGCAACTTATCTGCAGCGGGACTCGATGTATGGCACCCTTTTTTTGCCGGGGTGGGGAGGGGGGAGGGGGGAGCGGGAAAAGGGGGGGTGGGGGGTAGGGCTCGAATGATAGATTGTGCGCAGTGCCCTTGTGCCTCCGCTACACCCCGCCCCCTGCGAATATTCCTCAAAGCTGTACCATTCTGTGCTCACGGTCAAGGTAGTTCAATGGAATGCACTTGGCTGGACTTTAAATGATGCTGAGCAAATGCAGATTCACAATGAAAGACTGATAAACAGATAAACTTATGGATAGGAGAAGAGACAGGGAATGGAAGTGGCGAGAGATAGATGGATAGATAAATAGATATATAGAGAGATAGATGGACAGATAGATAAAGTGAGTGTAAGAGAGAGAGAGAGAGAGAGAGAGAGAGAGAGAGAGAGAGAGAGAGAGAGAGAGAGAGAGAGAGAGAGAGAGAGAGAGAGAGAGAGAGAGAGAGAGAGAGAGAGAAAGTGAGTGAGTGAGTGAGTGAGTGAGTGAGTGAGTGAGTGAGTGAGTGAGTGAGTGAGTGAGTGAGTGAGTGAGTGAGTGAGTGAGAGTGAGTGAGAGTTGGAGAGTGAGTGAACCAGTCAGTCAGAGACAAATAACAAATAACATAACAATAAAACAACCCTCGAACCTCTCCCTTCCCCTCCCCCATCCCCCACAAAACACCCCAACCGACGGTAATCCCCCACCGACCGCCACCGGGGGGAAAAAACCCAGAGCACACTACCCCAATACCACACATCCCCCCCTCCCCCTACCCCCTTACCCCTACCCCACACCCCTCCCCACCGCCCATTCCCCGGTTGTCCTACGCCCTGCCACAAGCTCCGCCATTACAAGCCAGACCGCGGGGAAGGCCTTACAAGGAGCGCGGGCGGGCGTGCGTTAAACGGCTTGCCTGCTACCTACAACAACAGTCCCCCGCCGCCCGCAGCCCGTCCGCCCGAGCCACGGCGCCAACTCTTCTATACAATGTCTGGCGCTACTATAGTCATTATGGGGGGAACGTGGGCGGGTGTGTGAGAGGGTGTGAGAGGGTGTGGGAGGGTATGCGTGTGGGTGGGTGCAAGGGGTGAATGTCGGTTGGAGGGACGAGGGGAAAAAGAGAATATGTAGATAAACTGTAGAAAAAAGAAACAGCGGGATAAGAGACAGGAACAAGAAGCAGGGTAAGCGAAGGATGAGACAGAGAAAAAAAATAATAAATAAAAAATAAAATAATAAAAAATAGCGAAAATTCCATGACCCGCAGACCGAAATGTAAAGAAGAAAAGCGAGAACCGACGCAATAAAAACAAAGGAAGCAAGGGACACCCACAAAACAACAACAAAACCAACCCATACGAGATCCCAAAACCAAAACGAAAAGAACACAAAAACAGCATCCTTTCGACCTCGCGCAAGATCCTCGGTAAGGGATGGGGGTAAAGCACAGCATAATGGAAAAGAAAGGACGGATGAGAGGGGATAGGGAAAAAGAGGGGGAGATGGCAGAAAAGGAGAGTCGCCAGCTGGGAGGGAACGGCCAACATTGCCACCTATTCATTTCAGGCACAATTGAAAACCTCGCGACGCGTGGCATTAAGTGCGATATAACGAAGACGGAGGTTAAGAAGAAGGAATAAAGGAGGAGAGAAAGATGAGAGGGAAAGGAAAGGTAGGGAGTTGGGGAAGAACAAATGGAGAGAAGAAAGTGGAGGGAGAGAGAAAGGAAAGATGGGAAGAAGGAAAGATGAAGAAGAAAACAAAAGGAGGAGGATGGAAACGGTCAAAGGAGAACGAATGAAGGAACGTGTAAAGAGCAGATGGAGTGGAATGCAGGAAGGTAGGAAGGAAAGACAAGAGAGCTGGAAGGAAGAAAGAGAGGGTGTGGGAAAAAAATTAAAAGAAGTCGACCTTGACACTCCCTGCCACAACCAAAAGAAAATGAGAAAAATGCAAACAGAAACAAGCAGGGAATCCCACATCAAAACAATCTATTTTTCAATAACCCTAAAATAAATAAATAAATATATAAATAAATAACTACGTTCTTGGAATTACAATCCAGACTGGAACCGAATCTTTTCTCGGAAACCCAACCGCATTCGAAATCAAAGATGCCCCCCACTCCTCGTATTCTACAACAACAATGTGTAGAGTTTAGTGGTGCTGGACATCATCACGGATTATCAAAGGTTTCCCTTATTCATTACTGTTCACTATCTTTTCTCTCTCTCTCCCTCTCCCCTCTCTTTCCCTCTCCCTCTCCCCTCTCTTTCCCTCTCCCTCTCCCCTCTCTTTCCCTCTCCCTCTCTCCTTTACTTCCCTCTCCTTCTCTCCTTCACTTCCCTCTCCCTCTCTCCTTCACTTCCCTCTCCCTCTCTCCTTCACTTCCCTCTCCCTCTCTCCTTCACTTCCCTCTCCCTCGCTCCTTTACTTCCCTCTCCCTCGCTCCTTTATCTCCCTCTCCCTCTCTCCTTTATTTCCCTCTCCCTCGCCCCTCACCCACGTAAGGAGAAGCCAAGACGGCGGGGATGAGCCAGGTTTCACTTTTAACCCAAATGGCATTATTGTTTCACGCTCGACCTTGAACGACGTTGAAGCAAGAGAGGAAATGCGCGGCAGAGTAGAGGGCAAGGAAAGGGTTTACAGTAGAGTAGGGTAGGGTGGGAGAGGATAAAGTCAGGTAGGATAGGGTTGGATAGGGTAGGGAAAAGGGCAAGGCAAGGTAGGGCAGAACATAGTACGGTAGGGTAGGGTAGGGTAGGGTAGGGTAGGGTATCGTAGGAAGAGTTAGGATAAAGTCAGGAGGATAGGGTAGGTAAAGGCAAGGCAGGGTAGAGTACATTATAGTAGGGTAATGTATGGTATAGTGCGGTAGGCCACGGTAGGATAGTCAGATAGGAAAGGAAAGGATAGGATAGGATAGGATAGTATAGGATAGGGTAGGGTATGGTAAGCCAGGGTAGGATAGAGTCAGATAGGATAGGATAGGGTAGGGTAAAGGCAAGGCTAAATAGGGCAGGATATAGTAGTGTTAGCTTGGGTTGGGTAGGGTAGGGTAGGGTAGGGTAGGGTAGGGTAGGGTAGGGTAGGGTAGGGTAGGGTAGGGTAGGGTAGGGTAGGGTAGGGTAGGGTAAGGTAAGGTAGAAAAGAGTAGGGTAGGGCAAGCTTGGGTACGGTAAGGGGCGAGGGGAAGCACAGCACAATGGAAAGGAAAAGACGGGCGAGACGGGATAGGAAAGAGGAGAGGTGGGTGAGAGGGGACGATGGCAGGAAAGGAGAAAGAAAGGGAAGGAAGTGGCAAAAAACGGAGAGAAAAGTGGGAAGGGAAAGGAATGGGGATGGAAGAAGGCGGCAAGGGTGGCGTGGCATGAGGGAGGGAGGGAGGGATGGGGGAGGGAAGAAACTATGGGGGTTCTGTTATGGTTGGATCGCCGTCAGGAGGACCCGTCATCACGAGGGCGGGGGATAGAGGAGAGGGGAAGAGAGGGGATAGAGGAGAGGGGTAAGGGGGTAGGGATGACCGATCGCTCTCACATGATCGCTAAAAAAATAAATCATCGTGAGTCCAAAGTGACGCATGACCAATCACGTGTGCATGACCCGGGAACAAACAAATCGTCTTCCAGGAGGAGATGATGTCGCAGATCACGTTTATTCTTCTCGAGGAATGCTTCTGTAAATGGCATATGGAGCGCGATGCAACATCTCATGGACACGGGGTTAAACGGTGACGTCATCGAACAGCTTTTCAGATGCGAGAGAAACCGTGCCCTCCCCCCCCTCTCCCTCCCGCCCGCCCTCTTTCGATTTCTCTATGTCTATCTGTTTATCTGTCTGTCTGTCTGTCTGTTTTTTTTTTTTAGTTTTTTTATTCGAGATACCTGCATTATACAACCGATTTCCCCTTCTCCCCTTTTCCCACACTCCCATGAGTCACGAAAAACAGAACTAACAACGAACAGAAGTCGAGAGATGACGCCGATAACAAGGCCAAATTAATTACCTCATATATACAGAAACTCCAAAAAAAAAGGAAGAGGAATAAAAAAGAGGGGAGCAGAAAGCGTCCTGGCGGAGTACCAAGCGGTGACATAATGTGAGCGACGACTGACGGAGCCATAAGGTTGCCACGTAACAGGGACATGACCGTATAGGGGCGTCGCCATACGTATTCCTGTCGCCTTTATCATCCCTTCCCTTCGCACTAGTGAAAACGGTCAGAGATAAAGGAAGCAGACGCGGACGCAGAGAGAGACAGACACAGGCTGGTGTACAAACACGCGTATATAAAGTCCGGCATGACAGACAGACAATTAGACATAAGCTGAGATACATGTACACACATTAAGAAGTACATACCGAGGTAGACAGACCTATAATAGCACCTGCGAGCAAAATATATAGAGAAAACGACTTCCGAGTGACTAGTTTCACTACGAGCATTTACGTCTCATAGGAAAATCCGTAGAAAGAGAGAAAGGACAGGTAGGAAAAGTGGGAAAGGAAGGGTGAGAAAAGGGAAAAAGTGAGAAAAGAAGAATAAAGTTGAAGGGATAGGAATGTGGATGAAAAGACAAATCAGGCGAACAGAAATAAAATCTAAGGAAAAGGAAAAGGCGAGAAAACGACGAAGGCAGAAGGGAGAGGAAAAGCGAGAGGGATAAAGAGGTAGCAAAGAAGCGGGGATTCACAACGAACCATACTGTCTAGCGAGTTATTCTCAGCCAAAGAACGAATTTACGCCAACCAGTCAGAAGGAGAGAAAATGTTCCCCTTCTTTATCTACATTTCAACTGTCATGCTACGTGCGTGGGCTTTGTTCTTGTATCTCCATCCACTTTCTCTGACTTAAAATACTGATAAACCAAGAGCCAACCATTTACATTCCACCATTCATCTCTGGAATTGAAAGAACTTCAGCCATCTGTCGTCGCGGTTTGCAATATGCTTTCGAAGGTCGTTCCATGGCTTAACGGTGGTGGTGGTGGTGGTGGTTGTTGTTATTGTGGTTGTGGTAGTAATTGTGCCTGTGGTAGCGGTTGTTGTGGCCGTGGATGTGGTGGTTCTTTTGGTGGTGGTTGTGGTTGTTATGATGGTAGTTTTGGTTGTGGTGTCGTGGTGGTGATTGTGGTCCTGCTCCTCCGCAAGATGTTTATTTTCCTCCCCTTAAAAGCTCAGCGTGCATTCGTCCAATGGATCAATCTGCACGTGTCTGGCGCACCAACACATAATACCCGTAGGCTGTTTGCTGACGCTTGCCATACTTGCTGGGGCATATTCCTTCCCCTTTCGGCTGGCATGGGCACGTTTGGCATTGGATTAAAGGCGATGCAGGACCCCCGGAGCCACAGCCCACTGCTCCAAGCGACGAAAACAAACTTCATTTAATTAACTGTCAAATCCGTGGACAGCGGTTTGATTATATTAAATTCGTTCAAACGGAACAACTATGGCTCTAAGATGTGATTAGATTTACCAAACAAGAAAGAAATCCTCGAGAAAAAAAATCAAATGCATACGTAAGGATCGGCATCTTACGCTAATTAAGCAAACACTGCAAGAGGTTCTAATAAATTTATCAATGATAATCAATGGCAGCAATCTATTAAGTGACATTTAATTGGGATTTAACACCATAGTTGAAAATGCGTTTAATACACTTTAATTTTCCCGTAGCAATAAGTAGAAAAATAAAGAGCAATACTTATTCTCTTCCTCTACCCCCTCCCTCTACATTCACATTCACATTCACATTCACATTCTCTCGCTCTCGCTCTCTCTCTCGAGCGCGAACGCGCACGCACACACGCACGTACACACACACAAACACACAAAAGCTAGTACCAGCCAAAAAAGTGCCTAACAAGACATACCGCACAATCCCACTGGTTGGCGCTGGCATCCACGCACGCCCAAGCAACGCACACAAGCAAGCACTCAAAAACTCGACATATTAAATATGGACTTTAACTGGCTCTCGAGATATATTCGATGAGTCACAGAAGCACGTGGGTTTTTGGATAGCAGATGGGTCAGTCGAGAAGGAAGGGAAAGGCGGCTGCCAGATGGATCAAGCAGACAGCTGGGTTCGGGAGAACGTCATCGAGAGCCGCGACGAAGACAACAATCGAGGTAAAAAAAATAAATAAAAATAAAAAACATTTGACAAAAGACCTTCCAGAAATGCTCTTTAACGTGCTTGTTTACACACAACTTAGAAAACAAACAAGATCCGACCTAGGGATTATATCAAGGCCTTTAAGGTTTATAGAAATTAATTTTAAGCCGCGCAAGATCACTTAAAGCGCCATATCCACTGCCGATAACTAACTAAATCACCATCTCGCTGTGTTTCGTAAGAAACTTCAAAACACAATAGATGCCATTTCCGGTTAGCTTCTTGAGCCATCTCCGTCCGTTGCCAATGTCTATTCTGCGAACAGCTCATTCCTTATCCCGCCTTTTCCCTAGAAATATTTACTATTGATCTTCCTCCTCTTTTCTCCTTCTCCTTCTCCTTTCCTCCATCTCCATTCTCTCCTCATCTCTTCCCTATCCATCTTTCTCTTTCTGTTTCTTCTCCCCTTCTTATTTTCTCTAGCTGCCCCCCTCTTCCTTGTCCTATTCCCCTTCCTCTCCCTCTTTTCTCCCTCCCCCTCTCTCTCTTCCACTTCTGCCACTTTCCCCTTCCATTCGCCTCTTCTTCTTTCCCTCATCTTCCCCCTACCCCGCATTAGCACCACCTGAGCGAACCGAGCGAATGTCAACCACCTGGCACTAATTCAAGCAGTAGGGGAGGCATTCACAAAATAAAACATAAAATAATAATAAAAATACAAACACACGCCGTCTACATCCCACGGCAACCACCTGCGAAATAGGGGTAATGGGGGCAAGGAAACAGATGACTTGTGCGGCCGGGAATGAATGAATGATGTGAACTACGTGGGTGGAAGAATCACCGCAAAAAAGAAAGTGGTGGTGAAAGAAGGAAGGAGAAAGAAGGCAATACACAGACCAGGGTATAAACTACTATTTTAACCATTCGCATATGATTTACTCGTTCCCCTTCCCAGTCCCCAGCCATTCACTCCCATTCCCTTTCACAATCACAACCACCCACACACACACACACACTCACTCACCTTAAGATCCCCAATCCTCACCAAAACCAAAAAAACATTTACTTAGTCAATTCTTCCTTATATTCATAACATAAATACAAAAACAGGTAATTTATTAACAAGAATAATACTTCTTTGTCATAATAATGGACAATTACAAATTCATACAAAGACAAAGGCAGAAGACAGAAAATACAGACCACCAAACACAACAACACACAGTACAACCGCCAATGATTCAGATAGCGGTAGTCATTTTTGACCTATTCCATTCTCTGAAGAGTACCATTCCAGCTCTCTGAATCTTGTCAGGGTTTATTGCCATAAACAAACAAAGCAAAACACAAGGTACTTTTAAAAGATGCTAAAACAATAGCATAAGACAAAGAAAAAAATATACATATATAAAAATAAGCAATGAAGCCATTAAGCTGTGAAGCCCAAAGTTCCTAGACTCACTACTCACCGAATCTTTCTCTTCCTCCTCCTCCTCGCTGCCTTCATCGCCTGGCTGTTGCTGTTGCTCGGCCAAGCGCTGTGCTCTCTTCTCAGGGTCAATCTCCTGGTGCCCGAGATTTATTTTTAAAATAATTAAAGATCTTTTAAAAATAAAGGTTAAAGCTCAAAATGCACATTGAAAGAAAAAATGAGTGTGGTAGCAGTCAAGTAAAAAAATAAATAATTCATGAAAAAATAAAAGCAATTAGTTCAAAATTACTTACTCTTATTTTTTAGTGCAAGCTTAATTTTTGAAATGAGCACACTTTTTCTTTATTCCATTTTGAATATTAGATTTAAGGCATGTATTCTTTGCCACCCACTTGATCATAACAGATTATTTTTTCCATTAACTGCCAATCATAATTAAATTTCAAAGAATTTGCTTTGTATGCATAAAGATTAGATATAGTTTCTGAGTAAATTAGGTGATACTATGATACATCACAGGAGAATTGCCTATTAGGGGGGAATCACTTACTTATATTACTTAAAGAAAAGAGTATCTATTTAAGTATTTAAGCATATCTACAGATAATGGAACTCTAGCTGATCATCAGAAGCAAAGAATCTTTTGCATGCCTGCAAATGGACCAAAAGAAAAGTGTGGCCCAAAACACAAAGAGATCCTCCTTTAGTACTCACATCCATGTTGACTTGCACCCTGCCCGTGGAGCGCCTCTTGGGTTTTTTCCGCCGTTGGATTGCAGCCTGGGTGCCCTCCCGCGTTTGCGAAATGCGTTCGCTATCTTTATCTTCATCTGCAGGGCATAAGAAATGACAAGTTCTACAGTGTCCTCTCCTTTTGCTTTTAAGAATATCAAAACACTTTTTGAAACTTTATTTACTTTAACAATTATGATTTCACCCTCTAAAAAAAGCCAAATTCTGACATACCTGCTTTCTCTTCAGAATTCTTTTTACGTAGTGGAACTGTGACTGATTCAGCATCATTTTCAACTTCAGGTTTGTCTTTTGATCGAACATTTTCCAATGAAAACTGTAAAAGAAAAAAACAGACTGTTAAACCAACTACAACAACAAAGAATAGATAGCAGAGGGACAGCTTAGCGAGTGGTTAAACTTTTCTTAGGCTTACACAGATATGCATTTCTATTAATAAGCAAAGTTATAAAATCAAATAAAGAAATATATAAATGCAATGAAAAATCACAGTTAAATTACAGTGCAATTACTACTAATATCGGATTACAAACAAACAAACAAAGTAATCTTTAAAAAGAGCAGATAGAAAAATAATCTAAAGCCAACCCTACCAACAAGTGTTCACAGCTAACGAACATCGACCAAGCTAACAACAAAAATAAATAAATAAAAGAATAAAGTGAGCCTTCCACATACCTTATTCTTATCAGTCTCATCCACCTTCAGCCTCCAGGAGGGCCGACGCTCCTCTTCTTCGGGTTTGGTGGGTGACTCGGGCTTTGGCTTGGATGAGGGTGAAGATGGGGTAGTTGTGGGTGTGCCTTGTGTGGTGGGGGTGGACACAGTGAGGGTGGAGGACGGTGATTCCTTGGACTCTGGACTAGATGTCTGTGGGTGGCAAGAGAGGATTTCCAACCTTTAAAAGCAGGTTTCCAGATCTCGTTAATGCTGCAGTAGGGGTTACATAAGTTATCACTGCTTTTCTCATTATCTATTTTAGAATTCTATATATGGGAGTAGGGAGGTAGGGTGAATTGGAAAGAATCTGATTGATATATTTCTTCTGTGAGATCTTTACACTTCATGCCAAAGTGTATCATGGTTGGCTATCCATATACTTTTCAGTTTATGTGTCTATGTGTACACTTTTGTACATGTATGCATGTAGGGGTATGAGGATGTATGTATGTGAGCAATTTTCTTTACAAACAAGAGCAACATTCTTTTTCTAGTAACCCTTACACATCAAGTCTTCATGAACCATTAGTATAATATCATAGTATCATCTGAGCATATATGACAAATACTTCCAAGACGTTTCATTTTTCATGCAATTGCAATAGAAGGAATCTTAAAAAATCAATTGAAATGTAAAAGTAATTAAATTTCAACTGAATGGCTCAAATTAAAAATAAAAAACAAATTAATAATAATCTATCTCAGAATGAAGGAACATATTGGTATTACAAAATAATTCCTACACCTAAGGGAGGGAAAGATACACATAACATATCAGTTATAACAAATGTGCAATGAAGGTTTGAGACTGAATGTGATTATATAAAGTTATCTTAACATCTGGAACCTTTCAATATGAAGTGCCTATGCTTTTTATTAGGAATGTGTTGGGGGAAATGAATATGAAATTCCTAATGAACATCTATCCACTCATCCATTTCTCTTTGCAAATACATACATGTGAAAACATGAAAAGATATCCAATATCCACACAGACAAACATACACATATTCATAAATACTTGTGTTACCTTTGAATCTGATGAACTGTCTGAACCATTTTTGGCTCAGTACTTAGTGTGAAGACAATGTCTCATTTTGTTACAAGACATTAAAATGTAGTGTCATGATACAAAATGAAATGAGGACTGTGACAAAACCAAAAAACAAGAAACTTACCATTGCCTAGGCAATTCCTCAGAAACACATCCTTGACTTACATCATCATTACCAACTAGAGTTAGGATTTGCTCAATCTATAGGCTAACCTAGCAACTAATTGCTTTTGGGTAAGATGTAATAATAAGAAATACTGTAATCTGTCTATTGAGTTTCATTATTGGAAATGTGTTGAGGCCTTTCTCTTATTGTATTTGTTCAGTATCCCATACATATATCTTACTTTAATATTACATATAAAAAAGTTGATGGAAATCAATCATTCAAATGGCACTGCCATAAATATGTAAAGAGTGTGCACGACCACAATACATGTCCAACAACAAAGACAACATACCAAATATGAATCGACGCATTTTCATATGCTTTTCAGAACCCTACCTAAGTATACCTTCTAACTTTTAAAGGAATTAAAGACTAGACATCTTCCAAACAAAACAACTCTGGAAGGGTACTCACAGACGCCTGCTGCTGAAGCTGCTGCTGCTGCTGCTTGTTCTTCATGAGCTGCTCGGCAGATTTGATATCTTCTAGGGTAACTCCTTGCGTGGACCTTCGAGTCGATCGCACCATCTTGGCATGGGCCTTCCTCTGAGTCTCACTCTCCTCATCACGACTCGGCGGCACAAACGACCTAGACGAGTGCACGAGGCTACACATCAGGTCACACAGCGCTCCCACCGCCCAACGTGACGCCAGGGCCAATCACCACACAGACTTGGGACTCTTATCTATTATTACTTTTAATACACCTTCATTATTTTTTCATAATTATTGTTATATTACTGAAATGCATTATTTTAAATTTCTCAAAAAAAAAAAATTATATACAAAAAAGAAGGGAAGGAGGTAAAAAAAATTGTACCCATTCACTTCTAAAAAAAAAACAAAAAAAGAAAACAAAATTAGTTTAAGACAATTACTTATGACTTTCTTAATATGCAATTAAAATTTTAAGTCTGTGTAGTGATTGACCTGAGTTGTTAGCACACACAAGGCATCAAGCACCAACGACGAGCAAGTGAGGAACATTAAGATATACATTTGCGTGGGTTCATTCCTGGCCATGGACAGGGGGGAGAATTTTTTTTGGTTGTATTTTCACAATGTTTATGGGGGAGGGGGATATCTACATTAAATATACATAAAAAAAGTAAAAAAACTATTTAACCCTGGCATGTTGATGGCCAAAACAAATAAATAACTGATCTTCCTAATCTGCATATACCCACATAAATAATGTGAAAACCACAAAAAAAATACACAACCATATCAGTTATGACCCTTGAAAAAATGAACATGTTAGACTTAGGTTGCACTAAGTACAGTTAGACAGTTACCGAGATGAGATCTTTCCTTCAGTTAAATTACAGTGTTACTATGAAGAATAAAGAAACAAGTTTTTTCATCAAAGTAAAACTCTACCATTCTCAACAAAACTAAGAGTCAAAGCATGATTTTATAAAATGTATAAATCTGAAGCAGATAATAAATCAATAAATCATATAAAAAAGAAATGACAACAAATAATCATAAATAATATAATTTAAAGTAAAGTCAAAGCAAAACTAAGTAAAATAAAAATAAATATAAAAGAGCAAAAATCTTCAAAAATGGCACACTAATCAAACACAAATGAAAAATACACAGTTGTAAAAAATAACTAATATGCAACTTAACTATCCTCAAAAATGCTTTTTCAAAAATCAACAAAGAATAAAAAGATTAACAGTGGTTATCTTTCAGAAATAAATTTTAAGAAGAATTGAAAAGATCGCATGCTTCTGGATAGATTTCTTGCTGTATCCTGTAATCTATGGAATTAATTTCTTTTTCATGTTTCTTGTTCAGCAAATCTGTGTTTAGGGTATTAACTGTTAAAGGGGCACAACAGGCAAACAACATGCCAATTAGTCTGGCAACCATACCTTGGTCACACATTTAGGAAAGGAAAACAATATTTCCTTTAACACAAACAAAAAGACACATACACAAAGAAAATACAACAAAACAAAAACTATGATGATTAATTAATGAAAAATAAAGAAAAAGAGAACATGTCTATGAAATGGATAAGTCACAAGTCATTCTCATGGGTGGTAGGAGTACGCACTTGAAGAAATTCTTAATCACACTGCTCGGACTCATTTTGGATGCCGAGGGGGACTGCTGCTGAGCATTGGTAAGTGGCTGAGGGGAAGCTACAGAGGCCGTAGAAGGAGAAGGAGGAGGAGGAGGAGCAGGAGAAGAAGAGGTGGAGGCTGCTGGGGAAGTGATGGCAGGAGAGGCTAAGGAAGTAGGAGAGGAGAGGGGTGGGGATGTAGGAGAAGAGGGGGAGGGGAGCTGGTTCTGGTTGGGTTGTTTGGGGGGGATGGCAAGAGTTGGGGCATTTTTGGGGGGTGGAGGAATAGCATTCAGTCCCCCATTAGTTGTAAGAGTGGTGACGTTGCTGGAAAAAGATTAGCGATTCATAAGAGATTGTGGGAGGTGCTACATAAAATGACATCAAAAGTTTTAAAGATTAAACCACAAGCATTAGCCAAAAAATGCTTCACTGAGACAAGGCTTTATACTTTTACACATAGGGAAGGCTAATATAAACACACCTGAGCTAAGGGACAACAAATCTAACATTATTTTGTCAAACAATATATACAGACATCTCTTTTTAGAAAATAATTCAAATAGGTCTAGTCCAACAGCAGGGATGATATGAAAAGCTTGTCAGTAAAATATATATACACTTCTGCTACAAACTGTCACAAGTTCCAAAAACAAAGATAAAAACCAATGAAGAAGAGCAACGGTAATATTTATAGAGCAATTCTATACAAATACACTGAAATATACAAAATATGATTATCTAAAGCAGACCTACTTCCTCAAATATTAGGATGCTGATTCATCATACAGCACTGTTTATAAAACCAATTGTTTTCTTTAGTAACACAAAGGTATTAATGAGCTTGTGTATATTATGTATTACATTGGGAAATAAAATTACATAAGTATCCCTTTCTTTCCAGACATAGGGATTTTCTTTATGTGTTGAGAAAGTGTCATACAACTGTAGCATAAGCATTTGTATTGAGCTCCTCAGTCCTTTAGTATGAGTTTCATGTACAGACACAAAGTGTAGTTATCCATTTTTTTCTTTACACACAGACAACCAGTTATGAAAATCTATTAGCAATTATTCCCTAACCAGATGATGTCTTTACTTTTTTAAACACTGACAACCAGTTATGAAAATCTATTAGCAATCATTCCTTAACCAGATGATGCCAGAAGGGCAAATAGACATGCCATATCTACAGAATTTTTAGAATTTTAGTCTATTAATTTTGTTTACACATAAAAGTATCCTCAAGTATTTACTCAAAAGTGAATAAGTAAGGCTATATGACTTGACCTGATTTCCTCATTCCTTGATTTTTTGTTTTTAATATCACAACAGTTATTATTATTGACATTATCAGTTATTAAAAATACTAAGAGCACTAAACAGATTTTCCAAAATCATGGAAATGGGTAAACAGATAGTATCAGATAGGAATACTAATTGACTCCTTGGTGATCATGTTCTTCTGGAGCCATCTATATGTAAACAATATGAATAAACTAAATTCAAAGTGGGTGTATATTTGCCCTTCTGGTTCCAACAGGTTATAAATATCAAAAAACAATAAAATATATGTATATATATAAAATACATATTCATCTATTGAACTGCTTACTTTAACAGATATTCTACTTCAAGAGAATACCATAAGATAGCTATTTTTATAAAGAATAAAACCACATTCACTTGCATTGGCAATCTTCTGCAATTAGCAAATCTTCAGAAAAGATCCTCTTATACTAATAGTATATGCTATAATCATTCAGCTAATAATCAGTTTATGTGAACCAAAACGAAAAAGAATGGCCAAAACCTATTTAATCTATATCAAGATAATCTCCTGTACTGAATGAGTTTACAAAAAATAAAAAATAAAATTATATATATATATATATATATATTATAACATATATATATACATATATTATATATATATATATATATATATATATATATATATATATATATATATATATATATATATATATATATCAACAACAACCAGCCCCCTATGGCCTCATTTTGTTTCTGTCACCTTTTCTGATTCAGCTATTACTAGTCATGAATAGTGTAATGGTGACAACAGCTATATGACAGAAACACTTTA
>NC_091555.1:42089491-42099966 GCF_042767895.1 Penaeus vannamei
GTGACATGGCTAAGGATGAGGGTGATGACAAGGTGGAAGAGGAGGTAATCACTCCCAGGCGTGAGCGGGGTCGGGGAAACACCTGTGCCCCCCCTCCTCCTCCTCCTCCTTCCCTTCCTTCCTCCTCCTCCAACTGACTTAGAGCTGGGCATGACCGCGCCTTGAGTCTCTCTCGGGTGACGCTCAGAGAGCTAGAAACACACAAAACATCCACCATGCAACAACAATGAAACCTAATATCATGCAGCCACCACACAATGAAATGCAAAATCTGCTGAATTACATCATTAAAAAGGATTATACTTTCAAACATTACCAAATATAAATTACAAATTACTAGGAAAATGTTATTGCTAATTCATTCCAAGTAGCATGTTTGAAGAATGCATTTATTGAAGTATACACAGTTATGGTTTGCTAGAATAGGAAGATATTACTCAATTCAAAACACATATTATACAAAACAAAGAAAAAGAAAAAGGAGAGTAAACAATAAGATTCCCTTAAATATTAACACTAGATTGGGAAATCCTATTTGGTGTGAGCAAGAAAGAGAGAAAAACGTTATGGAGTTTTCTGAAGGACTGTGAGGTCTACTAGCAACTAGTTTTACCTTTTCTTGGTATTTTTTCATAGTTTTCCTTTTGTTTTATATATCAAAAATACAAATTTGGTTTGCTGTTCCTTTAAACTGTAAGGAGTCACTACCACCTATATTGCCTTGACTATATAAAAAAGTTTTGGTAAATATAATTATATTGCTTGACTTTGATTTCTAAATTCTTCAGTCTTCATATTCATAACTTCAAGTTAATTAATGTATTTGAAATAATTACAACTGAATGTGAAAAAAGAGCAATAAAGGCAAAAGTCCACCAAGAAAAATTTGAATTTTGCAATGACAACGTCTAAAAAAAAAAACATTGTGCTCAGCAAATTAGATAGTCCTGGAAATCTATCATGATAACTAAATAAATCTTTTTTTTTTTTTTAATAACTCTTGTATGTAATAAGGTACAGAGAGATGAAGGAAGATATCTTCAAAAGTGGTTGAGTATATACAATGAAATATACAAAAAATATTGAATAATCAAAACACAAACTAAAATAAATAAACAATATAATATATACAAGAACATACACACAGACACACATATAGAGTCCATGTATAAAAAGTGTACATATGTACATACATAAGTATATGCACAAATGCATACAAAAATACTTGTAAACATATAAACATACGTATATAGGCATTCATGTATATAGATGTGTGCATATATTCATACATACATACATATGAAGCAAATGTATGTATGCATTTGTATATACATTTCCTCCATATTTCTCAAACCAAATATTCAAATGCTTTAGCAACACCAGTATTATCTGTTACATTGTGTTAATGACATCAAGCTAATTCTACAGGTCCTATCAATAGACTTAAACTCCAGTATCAAGTCTAATTCATATTTCACAAATCAAATGCTTCAGCTTTGCATAAACAATATGTACCTAGGCTATCATAAAAGAACAGTTCCCTGTATTTCATGATGAAGCTTTATTTCTAATAATAACTGCATATCTATATATCTATATCTATATCTATCTATATATACCTATATCTATATCTATCTATATATACCATCTCTCCTCTAAATGTTTCATATTTAAAGTTCAACAAGTACAAGCATTAAGTGTCAAATAGGCAACATATCTCTAATATCCAGGGTTCTGATAAACAAAATAAATGAATAAACAAAAAACAATTTAATAAATGTATAAAAACACCAACCCATTCCCCTCCTACAAAAACAAAAACAAATTCCTGAACAAGTCAGAAATCCAAGAAACTGCAATATATCTTCCTGCAAATCCTAAAATTCCAATTGTGAAATCATTAAACACTCCTCCTCCTCTCTATAGGAGCACCAGTTCTCCTCACTTACCTTTCATCCTTTTCTGGGGCTCTCTTCCCTGGTAGTATGTCTTCCGATTCTCTGGTGCTCGGCCGTGGTTGCGTGGATATGTTGCGAGATACTTCTTCTTTTTGGTCTGTGGATGGGACGTGCATATTTGTTTAGGTTGTTACATGAATTAAAAATACAGAATATAGAGGTACAAAAATGCCTAAAGTAATCATAAAAAAATAAAAATGTAGAACATTCCCCCCTCCTCTTTGTAGATAATCTCAATAACATTTCTAGACAAATTCTGAAAGTCAAATAAATATGAAACTAGATATCATCATCAATCTATATAAAACACAGAAACTAATTAACATAACAGCTTCATATCAGCTACAAATGAAATACTATATAATGAATGTACATTAAAACTAACTGTAAATGACTGGTAATATAAAATGAAGCAGTACATTAAGGTCATGCAAAAATGTAAAAATCATAAAAAACAAACTTTTGTCATCTGAGATAGTCTTGCGAAGTGAGGAAGGTCTTCTCCAAGACTGAACTTCTGACTCATCCATAGTGCTGTCAGCCCGGGCCTGAGGAAGCGCCCGGCTGCTGTTCTTTTCAGATAATACACTTGTGGGGATGATCTGTGGGGTGGCATTCTCTTTGTTCACCTTATTTTTCTTCTCTGTGAAGATAAAACAGAACTGGCATTAGCAAAAGAAAATAAAAGGAAACAAGAGGAAAGATAGTAAAAAAAATATATATATATAAAAATAAAGAGATACTGAATAAAAGGCAACAGGCCACTAAAATGGGTCTTTTCAAAGTTCTTTTTTAGAAAGCACCAGTACTTATATACTATATATATATATATATATATATATATATATATATATATATATATATATATATATATATATATATATACTATATATATATTATATATATATATATTATATATATATATATTATATATATATATATTATATATATATATATCATATATATATATATATACTTTATATATCATATATATATACTATATATATTATATATATATACTATATATATTATTTATATACTATATATATATAGTATATACTATATATATATAATATATATACACTATATATATATTATATATATACTATATATATACACTATATTTTATATATATATATATATATACTATATATATATATATATATACTACATATATATATATACTATATATATACTATATATATTTACTATATATATACTATATATATATATATATATATATATATATATATATATATATATATATATATATATATATAAGATATATATATATACTATATATACTATATATATATATATACTATTTATATATATATACTATATATATATATATACTATATATATATATATACTATATATATATATATACTATATATATATACTATACATATATATATATATATATATACTATATATATATATATACTATATATATATATATACTATACATATATATATATACACATATATACATATACATATATATATACTATATATATATACTATATATATATATATACTATATATATATATACTATATATATATATATATATATATATATATATACTATATATATATACTATATATATACTATATATATATATACTATATATATATATACTATATATATATATATACTATATATATATATATACTATATATATATATATATAATATATATATATATATATATATAGCTCATGATAAAGCTACAGACCTATACTGATTTTTGGAAAGCCTTGATACTTAAATACTGTCCATATAGCTGATGAACAGATATAAGGTGAAAGGATCAATTATTGAAATAATATGTTGTAAAATCTAATAACTTGGTCTCATATATAAAAAAGTAACTATCATAAGCAAATGCTTAAAAAAGTGCATATATGATGTCTGATAACAATTAGTATTAGTTTCCATTATCTAATAAGCATGGTATTTATAACTTACTTCCACAGAAAAGTGAAAAATAAATCTGTTACTTAAAACAACAAAAAGATTCAGTGAATCAAAAAAAAAGAAAAACAAATATATATATACACACAAACACATCTATTGTAAGTCACATAGTATACAGGAGACATGATACAATTCATTCTACACAAATCAAAACCTTAAACTGGCCAAATTCTTTTGAAGAGAAATAAAACTTCTTTAAAGTAGAAGGGAAATTTCCTATTTCCAAAAGCACACCCTAACAGCAAATTTTATCATTTAACCTTCTCTTTTTATTGATCATTTATAAGCAATAAATGAAAGTTTCTTCAGAAAAATCTGCTTAAGCCAACAAGTTATCTACTAGAATGTCAAACTCCACTCAAAATAAATTAATCTGGCTTATATTCTTTTCATATAAGTCTTATTTTGCTCCTGTTGGCTAACCTCCCCTAAATTGTACCTTCTCGTATTTTTTCATTAACTCTTACTACCATTTAGGCCTGCAGTAAGACAGGTTTTCTGGTCTTGAGAGTTAGTATGAAACTCTCCTTTTGATGGATAAAACTTGTATAAAACTATTACTTTCCTTGAAATAGACACAGCATCTAAATATGGTACATAATAATTTGTTTTAGATACAAGCATAAAAGTCACCTATTCAGTACATCCTAAAATGATTATCTAACACTTCTTGCAGCAATAGTATGACACTTTTGCCATGTCCACTCCCATTTTAGTTTACCAATTTTGTTTACACATAGAAGGCTCTACAAGTGCTTAATCATCAAGTTGTCAATTACTAGTTCTCCCTATCTCACCTGTTTTTACCTTGATTTTTGGAAAAATTCTTTTATATCTTTTATAGCTATTAGCATTTTAACATCATAATAATCACAATGACAAAAACAATGGTAACCGTATCAATATTAATAGCAATAAAAGAAAATCCCTACATTTCACAGAATGAGGAAGTTAGGCAAGGTAACATTGGGATACTTATTGACTTCTTGGCAGCTAAGCACTTATGGAGCCATCTGTAAGCAACAAAATTTAAAAAAACAAAAAACTCTAGATAGTACATATAACCACATACAAATCGTAAAAAAAAATACAATAATAGAACATTACAAAAATACCTAATTCAAAAACAATTCTAGAATAAACTAAAACAACATTTCCATGAAGATCATTCCTTTCCTTACATGACATCTAATAACTATTACATGCATTCTATTACAAAAACTAACACTACCCAACCCATACACAATCAAATACAGTAGAGCTTAATTACATACAGTTCCATTACACATTACTTTGACTTACCAACTAAAAATCCCACTGGGCTAAGCACACGATAGCTACTAATAGAATTATTTCCATGATCCTTCAAGAGATCACGGGTCTCATCATTATCTTCATCCTCCTCCTCATCCTCATCATCATCATCATCACTATCAGTGTCAGATTCTGATGAGTCACTACTGTCACTACTGGAAGTGTCCTCACTACTCTCCTCATCATCTAGATGAGGAGTGATCCAAAGGTGCAGCATGTAAAGGACAGAGCAAGATGCTGTAATGTGTTACTACATCCTGTCTGCAGTGCAATCGCCTGCTTTTGAAAGCACGTTGAAACTACCAAGTTCTATGGATGCGGATCATGCACAATATAAGGAAAGACAAAATACATATAACCTTTCATTCTTTTAGTAGAGTTAGTGCTATCTCTAACATAAGTCTGCAGACAGACACTAGATGTACAAATTAATGGCTGTTTAAAGCTTTGTGTTACTATTTCCATAGATTCTGCAAACTCACCCATTGGTAAAAGCACCGGAATCAACACCTGCTTCCATTCTTAGTATATAAAACAGAAATTACATTGATGTTTTCTCTATATATCAAAATTCAACTTTACCTTTGTGGAATTACATATTATAATTTGTTTATTGTATGACTACCTAAACAGTTAAATTTGATACCCTCTAACCTCTTATATAGGCAGGTAGACCATGTTTCTGAACAAACATGATATATGATAATTTTGCATAAGGAAGAGATCTTGTTTATCTTCAATAATGACCTGAAATGCCAACCTCAAGGTTACTGCCAACTATTAAGACTGAGACAGAATTCCTAAGTAATAACAAATACAAAGCTCCTCCCAAAATCTAGGATTCAAATCTTCAAATTTTCAGGGTTCTACATAAAAATACTTTTACTTGTATCTATTATCTTCATACCTCTAACACATAATGATCAATCTGGTATCACTAACCATTTCTATGTCCGATGATGCAGGTTTCACCATGCACATTCCACTTTTAAGTTTACATCATAACAATGCCTAGAGTAAACTGAAACCCTTAGATAATGGCAGTAACAAAACAATAAAAATATTCACTAAGTTGTGATGGAAAGCCAGGTACCTTTACAATAAGGCAACATACATCATCAGAATATAAGAACAATGAAGTCTTTTTCAATAAAAAATTGTAGGCCCAATAGAATAGATAATTTTGGTTTCTACTTGAATACTGCACATTCTTAACACATTCCCCGTGCCATTATCATAACATTGTTTCCCTGAATTCAGCTGAAGATCACTAAAACCAATGAAGTTTATGAACAAGAAAAGCTACCCATAACCCACAATACTACATAAATATTGATGCTCTTTCTCCATCTCCTACCAATAACAGCACTTTATTGTTAAGTTTAGTATACTGGTTAGGTCTACTGCAAACTCACCCACATCAGATGAGGACTCATCACCAGACGTACCATCAGACTCCCGCTGGTCTTCACGCTCCTTCTTATTACTATGGTCTCGGTGGGGGGAGGTTCTGTGGAAATTTTTAAAAAGTTCTTTTCTCTTCTCTTTCTATTGTTTCTGGTCATACTGGAATTCTTAATTTTGTTCACATCCACAAATATCATACAGAACAAACTGACTGGACACAAAATTTGGGTAACTGTGTGTCATGGTCTATGATACACTGAACATATAATTCATATATTCTGAAATAAGAACATACTGAAGTCCATATAGAAGCTACAATCCCATATATATCTTTTGAGCTATTGTTATCTACATAATATTTCTAGACCTTGATGTAGAATCTCTAAAAAAAAAAAAAAAAAAAAAAAAAAAAAAAAAAAAAAAAAAACGTGAAAATATGCTAGTCATATAGATTTTAAAAACTCTTCTTCACTCACTTGCGCTTTCTTGGGGTCTGTTTATTTTGGTTTACTTTCATAGAAACCTGTTTTCTCTTGAGTTCATCCATTAGACGTAATAAACTGTTATCTGCAACATCAAATGCACTCTGACCCTGGAAAATGATAGTCAGTTTCCAAAAGGTTATAATGATGTTCTATATGGCTGCAAGTTAGAATTAGTATTTTACTAAAGTGTAATTCTTTAATCAACTGATTTTTCTACAAACTTCAGACTGACAAAATTTTTAGCTGTGAACTTGAAAAAATGATCAATACTAAAGTTCTGTGAATATTTCCATTACTCTTACATCAAATTAGTTTGAAAATATTTAAAAAAAACAATACTTACCACAAAATTCCGGACATCCATATCAGCCATATTTTCTGCTAAGATTTCTACAGCTTCCCTCTGACCCCAATGTGCAGCAGCATGGAGAGGTGTCCATCCATCAAGGTCCTGAGCATTGATATCACTTCCCGCCTCTAACAATAAACTGTGGAAGAAATATGAAATATGCACTTACTCAAGAAAAAATGTAACAAAGTTCACAATTTTAATCTCTTAATAAAAAAACATGAAATTGGATGTTAAAGTTTTAATATCTGAAGTTAATGACATTAAACTTATAGATTCAACTTCTACAACAATAATTTCTCTTTATCTTTATATCTGTATTGTAATGTCCCAAGGTAACAGCTTACTGGAGGCTAAACTCTGGTTGACACATGACATATTTCAAAGCAAGATCTGCAGACAAAATGTTTTATATTAAAAAAATAATTAAATAAATAAAAATGTTACTTAAAACCAACGCATCACCTTTTTTCTTTCAACCTACCTCATAACTTTGATGTAACCTTTTGCTGATGCTACATGAAGTGCCGTAGCCCCAGTCTTTGGGTGAGGTCTGTCAGCAAGGTAACCAGCACCAAGCCACATCTGAGCATCTTCTAGCATTCGCCGCTCCTCTTCATTTCGAGAAGCATCACAATCAATTCCTTTATGGTGAGAAAAAAAAATATATATAAATAATTGCTAGCAAAGCAATTCATCACTGGGAAATCTTGCCTTTAAAAATTCACAGGTTTACAAAATATAAAATACAGCTAATGTAAAGACTACAATAAATATACCAAAAAATAAAAACACAAAACCACAGTCATACACAGCCACACACATTCTTCCCTTTCCTCAATTAATAAACATCCCTGTAGTTTATAGTCAAAGCAAATTGAGAATAATAATAATAAAAAATTCAATCAGCCTTGGGTTCATATGAAAATAATTATTACATTACAACAACTGTCCCACTATCATCTTGAAGCTCATATTAAATAGATAAACAACAATATGTACAAATTATTTCTGTGAATAGCCCCACATTGAAAAAAATTATAAAGCCTAAGAGTGAGATGTTGAAAAATTAATCTACATTTATCCCTCACTTTTCATTAATAAATACACAAAAACAAAACATTTAAAGCTGTGCAAGTACACAAAAGGTATGGGTTGGTGCCTACCCTCTAACTTACACTATATGTTGTCACCTTACACCCCAACTCCACACAACAGGTTTACCCGAGGCAAGTTTGCAATGAGACACCTTTGGCTTCTCTCAACCATGTAACTCAACCAGGAACTATAATAGTATACTTGCATAAGCCCCCTTTTGTAAGCCACTTTCTATCAGAAAGAAATCAAGTCTCTAAATATATGAAATCTAATAACAATAAAATATTTGTTTTAACAATATCAAATATTATTCAATAATTTAATAGCTTGTCTTCTATATTCACTTAATAAATTGAGATGCATGTTTATCAAAAACCTATATAAAACAATTTCATTAAAAACATATAATTAAACATATAAAGTGAAAGTATACATACATATACTCTCATTCACATACATACAAATATCTAATAACTTTACAATAATCAAGTTCTTATTAAGATTTCATTAATCTTTTATTTCTTATTCCTAATGACACTACAATATAGACAGCTATTTATCATTGCCAGTAGTTATTATACCAAGAATCTATAAAATTCATTATAAACTTCTTAAAATACAAAAAGTAAAAGGACTTCAAACCATTTTCAAAAGCAAGTAATAACATACAAATGAAATCTTACCCCTAGTTTCTATTTCTCGTTGTAATAAACTTTCCATTTCATCCGAATCTGCTATATCGATGGCTAGGTCACCATCGTTGTTCACTAAGGAGAGATCTGCTCCCCGGTCTATTAGGAACCTGCAATGAAAAATAGTTGGTTACATAACGAAAGGGAAAAAATCATAATAAGCATTTTGCTTTGCAACCTATGAATCTATTGCCATTCTTCTGTACATGTTTGGCTGTAAATATACTAAAAAAGGCAATTTCATATGAAAAACATAGCTTTACATTTGGAAATTACTACAGTGTGTTTTTGCATCCAGGGCAAATATGGTTACTCACACTTTACTAGAACATTTTCAAAAACAATGAGGATGTGTGAAATCCATCTTTTCTTTCAAAAGAATTCATCATCTTATTGCCCAAGACCATGCATTGTGGGTATACATATATTGGTCATACGAATTATCAACTGTATTTCATCTTGAGTAAAAAAAAAAAGTCACATATCCTGCTTCATTTCAATCTGATAAAGCATCATTTGCTCATCTGAGCAACCAATTTCATTCTGTAAGGACATCTTTTGTATATTTCTTTAATGTGGCACTCCACAGAACATGGCATTATACAAAGGGTAGGGACTCCAATGGCAGCAAAACAAGATATGGGGCATGTACACCCATAGTCCAGGATTACAGGACACTTCTCCCATGGACATGGTCTATAGTCACCTTATGTGTCCTGAAGAATAGTTTTAACTACAGCTATGGTCACTTAACATGGTCACAGGGCTAAATATGGAAAGAATCTGTTTTCTCTATGCACCTTTTATCACAAAACAAAGAAAGAAACTTTATTTCAGGCTATAAATATAATATAAATTCCCCAAAAATTGGAACTGTCAAAATTGAATTATTTGAATATTTTCTTATCTAAAGTCCTGGTAAACAATAAGAACAAAAAGAAAACAGGTTAATAATCAAATGCCCAAGAGTTAAGTGATCTCCTGATCTTCACACTATATAAGGACAAATCTCAGCTGGGTCAGGCACATGCTTATAGCAGAGTGAAGGTGCTCAAGATAATTACTCTACAAATATATTCAAGAAGAAATGCCAGTGGAATCAACTTTTGAGATTTAAAGCATTTTATTTTCCTTCAAAAGATGATGAGTAATGGAGAAGCAAGTAAGGAAAAGTGAAGGAGATGAACATGG
>NC_091555.1:42100466-42107966 GCF_042767895.1 Penaeus vannamei
ATAAAAGCAAAACAAGAAGAAAGCAAAATAAAGCAAAAGCAAGCACTATTAAAAATAAATAAATAAAAGTAAAAAAAAGGAAAATAAATTAAGCCTAAACAAAGGCCAAACGTACATCAGGACCCAAGCACGAGGTCGGTCACCAGGCTGAGACTCGACCCGACGGAAAACTCGGCGTATCCGGTGCATTTTCGTTAGTCAGGCACTCTCGACGATGAGCGCCGATGAGCAACACTTCTATGCATGCATTTCCGCAAGTGGGGAGGGGGAGAGAGGAGGGAGAGAAAAAGAGAAAATGGTTGAGGACAAAGGAAGGAGGAGGGGGAGATAACAAGAGGGGAGGAGAGAGAAAAGAAACAAAGATGACAAAGTGTCAAAAATTTTGGTCACAGATAACATACGTTCTGTACCTCCTGATCGCAACAAACTAATAAACTAACAAAATAAACAGATAAAAATGAGAGCAACGCTAAAACGTGTGACGTGGGAAAAGTTCACGTGTCCGGAGTTTGCGCACAGTACTGGGTACATAAAGCATTTAAATGCACAAAACATTTTGATGCATCAACTACATTTAATTTCAAATTGTGATAAAGCTGGGAATTCAGTGTTACTACTATGGGAAAAAAGTGCACGTGTTGGTGGAAGAGGGAGTGTCCAAATGAAAACGAGAGGAAGGGGAGGGGAAGAAAAAAAAGTTCAGAGAACGAGAAAAACAAGAAATTGCATAAAACATTAGGATTTCCTCCGAGAGGGCAACACGAACGCCAAACAAAGTTGTCAGACACGACAGAACTCCCACCGCTGTAGCAACATCATGTAAGAACAGGGAAAAATATTCGGACGAAAAAGGAAATTGAACAAAAAAAACTACCAGAAGGCGTCAAAATCCTCGTCCTAGCGCACGAAGCCCAGCCAAAAGCAGGTCATGGGGAAGGTCATGGTTGAACACCACGTCGGTTCGACCAGCTTACCAAATCGCGCATCGGAAACGGGAGCGCGCGGAGGGCACTGGCGCGGGGGCACAATGGCAACCAAGGGGGGCGCACTGGCAACGACAATAGGGCCATAATGAAAACACCAGCGGGAGGGGGAGCAAAATAGCAACGGCATAATGGCAACGGCACCAGGGGCATAATGACAGCGACGGCGGCAGGCTCCTCGAAGCGCTGCTATTCTCGGCGGCAACGGTAAGGCGCGGTAATAATAAGGGGAGTTGGAGCCGCGCGTCACTAGAATTGGCAGGTGGGCTGGGAGGTGGCACGGCGGGCACGGGGAAACTCAGGCTGGGTAGGTGGCACACATGGCCAGGGGGAAAACGTACTGAGCCACAATATTTTCCAAGCCACGACATGAACCAACCTTAGGAGGGGGTCGTAAAATACCCGCAGACACGCCCATTCGGGATGAAAAAAATAATACATAAGTAACGTAATGCGTTTCGTTTACGGGAAGTCTGAAACACAAAAGAACGGGCAGAAAGATGGCCGACCAGCTAGCTTTTCCATGAGAAAAAAAAAGAGCGGTGGAAGTAAGTAGGAGGGGATGAGGAAGAAAAATAAATGGGAGGATAGGGGAATGGGGAGGGGAGGGGAAGGGAAGGGAATGGACGCGAGATATTTAGGAGATGGAGGGATAAAGGAGTGAAAAAAGGAAAGGGGAAAAGGGTGAATAGAAAGGGAAGAGGAGGGCAAATGGGAAGGGGAAGGGAGAATAGAGAAAAGAGGTTCGAATAAAAGGGAGGGTTGGGAAGAAAGGAGGAATGAGAGAAGGAAGCGTGGAGGGGGTAAGAGGGGCGCAGGAAAAGGGCAATGGGGCAAGCGGGTGGCTGGAGGGGAGGTGGTGTTGGAGAAGCTCACGTAAAAATAACTTGGAAGGTAGGCACGACGCCATACCGGGCCCTTACAACATAACTTATATACTACCCACTTGCACAGGCAAGGAGGAAGGGCGGTAGAGAGAAGAGATGGATGGAAGAAAGAAGATAGGACGAGTGATAGCGAGGTAGGAAGGAGGATAAGGAGGAAAGAGAGAGAGAGAGAGAGAGAGAGAGAGAGAGAGAGAGAGAGAGAGAGAGAGAGAGAGAGAGAGAGAGAGAGAGAGAGAGAGAGAGAGAGAGAGAGAGAGAGAGAGAGAGAGAGAGAGAGAGAGAGAGAGAGAGAGAGAGAGGAGAGAGAGAGAGAGAGAGAGAGAGAGAGAGAGAGAGAGAGAGAGAGAGAGAGAGAGAGAGAGAGAGAGAGAGAATAGAAGAGAGAGAGAGAGAGAGAGAGAATAGAAAATAAAGAGAATAGAGAATATAAAGATAATAGAGAATAGAGAGAGGAAGGAAGAGGACGGAAAAAAGGAAGGGCAGGTATAAAAACAGGTGGCCTAGGAAGTAGTGCTAAAAAAAAGTGTAACAAATGAACGGACGCGGGTACCCAGCATCAATGTACATACCCTGATGAAATATGGGTATCTAAGTATTCAACTCCATGACCTCCACACATCTTATAATAGAGAATAATTGGACAAATCTTCACCCTTCCGCCTCCTCCCCTACCCCCCCTCCTTCGAAATTCCAATCCCTCCAATGACGTGGCCCCAAAACGAAGTGCAACGTTCCCGAACTTTCGAATACAATACTTCAATATTCCCAATGAACTCCCGCGCCCAGAGTCAAACACATCTGGCCGGTCTACCCCCTTTTCTCCCTCCCTCCCTCCCTCTTTCTCTGCTTCTTACTCTCTCCCTCTCCCTCTCCCTCTTCCCGTCTCTCCCCTTCCCTTCCAGACATTCCCTTCGCAATGACCTGCCTCGAGTATCCCTTTCCCTCTCTCCTTGCTCCCTCCCTTCTCCCTTCCCCTTCCCTTCCCCCTTTTCTAAACCCTCAAAATGGTTATTATTGTAGGACCATAACCAGGGCCCCCACCACCCCATCCCCTTCTCCAACAAGGATGCCCGTGTTGCCTCTACCCGATGCCCCCTCCCTTACACAATGCCCTTTGAAGTCTCCTCTTTTTTCCTTCCTCTCTCTCTTATTTCTTCTCCTCTCCCTTCTACCATTTCCTCTCTTCTCTTCGTTTACTCCCTTCCTTCTCTCCTTTCCCTTTTCTTCTTTATCCCTCACATTTTCTATGACCATCTCTCTCTCTCTCTCCCTCCTGTTAATTCCCTTTCCCCAACTCTCCCTTACTCTCCCTTACTCTTCCCCCTATTACCTTACCACCTCCCCTCCTCCCCGCCTTTCCCTCCCCAACGGAGAGCCCTGCCGCCAACCACCCCTGCCAACCGCCAGGCCCGCCTTATCCACTTTCGTGACTGCCACCCGCCCCCCGTTCCCCTCGGCTCCCTTCCATCCCCCTCCAACTCCGCCCCTTCACCCTATCGCGTTCTCTTCCCCTCCTGCAGGTTCCCCTCCCCTCTCGCCTCCGTCCGTCCCCCTACCTTCAAGCAGCCCTCCGTGACGAAGATCCCTCCACCCTCCCTTACACCTTTCCTCCCTTCCCACTTGCCAACCTCATTTCCTTTCGCTGCCCTTTATCTTCGCCGCTTCTCCTCCCCGCCTACCCTCACTCTCCCTCTTTCCCCCCCCCCCTCTACCTCTTTCCCTTCCTCCCCCCTCTACACCTTTCCTCCTCATCTCTAGGGTCCCCTTGTTCCCGAGTTTCTCTTTCCCCTCTATCCACCCTTCGTCGCACCCTATCCTACCTTATACTACGCTATGTTATCCGCTCCCCTCCCATCTTTGTCTTGTCCCCTCTCCCATCCCATCTCTCTCTCCTCTCATCTCCTATTAGCCTCTCTCCACTTTCGTCTCCTTCCCTCTCTTCCCCTCCCCTCTTCCTCTCCTCTCCTCCCTTCCTCCCCCCTCCTCTCCTCTCTTCCTGCCCCCTCCTCTCCTCTCTTCCTGCCCTCTCCTCTCCTCTCTTCCTGCCCTCTCCTCTCCTCCCTTCCTCCCCCCCTCCTCTCCTCTCTTCCTCCCCCCTCCTCTCCTCTCTTCCCTCCCCCCTCCTCTCCTCTCTCCTGCCCCTCCTCTCCTCTCTTCCTCGCCCTCTCCTCTCCTCTCTTCCTCCCCTCCCATCCTCTCTTCTCTTCCTCCCCTCTCCTCTCCTCTCTCCTCTCCTCTCTTCCTCCCCTCTCCTCTCCTCTCTTCCTCCCCTCTCCTCTCCTCTCTTCCTCCCCTCTCCTCTCCCCTCTTCCTCGCCTCTCCTCTCCCCTCTTCCTCCCCTCTCCTCTCTTCCTCTCCTCTCCTCTCTTCCTCCCCTCTCCTCTCATTCTCCCCACTCCTCTCTCCCTCCCCCCTCCTCTCTTCCTCCCTCTCCTCTCTTCCTCCCCTCTCCTCCTCTTCCTCCCTCTCCTCTCTTCCTCCCCACTCCTCTCTTCCTCCCCGACTCCTCTCTTCCTCCCACTCCTCTCTTCCTCCCCTTCTCCTCTCTTCTCCCCACTCCTCTCTTCCTCCCCACTCCTCTCTTCCTCCCCACTCCTCTCTTCTTCCTCCCCACTCCTCTCTTCCTCCCCACTCCTCTCTTCCTCCCCACTCCTCTCTTCTTCCTCCCCACTCCTCTCTTCCTCCCACCTCTCTTCCTCCCCACTCCTCTCTTCCTCCTCCACTCTCCTCCCCACTCCTCTCTTCCTCCCCACTCCTCTCTTCCTCCCCACTCCTCTCTTCCTCCCCACTCCTCTTTCCTCCCCACTCCTCTCTTCCTCCCCACTCCTCCCCTACTCCCCACTCCTCACTTCCTCCCCACTCCTCTCTTCCTCCCCACTCCTCTCTTCCTCCCCACTCCTCTCTTCCTCCCCACTCCTCTCTTCCTCCCCACTCCTCTCTTCCTCCCCACTCCTCTCTTCCTCCCCACTCCTCTCTTCCTCCCCACTCCTCTCCTCTCTTCCTCTCTTCTTCTCTCCTCTCACTCTCCCACTCCTCCCCTCCGCCCTCCTCCAGCTCAACCGGTTTAGCGAGCTAATCTTTCCTCATTACGGAGCCCGCCCGCCCTTCAGCGCTCTAACCGGCGGCCTCGCGGAACGAAAAGAGGGAAGGGAACCCAAGGTAGAGGAGGAAAATGATGGAATAAATAAAAAGAAGTTGAGAAATAAAAGGAAGAAAGAAAGAATGAATAAAGAACGCGAGAATAATAAAGAAAGGACCAACATCACACACGCAAACACAGCAGGAAAGAAAAAGAGAAAAAAAGGCCATGCAAGAAAAAAAGAAAAAAAGGAAAGACTAAGATACCAAACAACCGAAACGAGGGGAAAACGAACAAAACCAACCAGGAAGAGAAGAGGAAAATGCAGCGTGACCTCTCCCCTTCATCTGGCTGGCGTCACAATCTAAAATAAATGGACGCGCCGAATCATCTAATTACACGACCAATAGCGCAACCAACGAAGCCTGCAGTGCAATAAATAATGCGAGGGGATGGATGGATGGATGGATGGATGGATGGATGGATGGATGGATGGATGGATGGATGGATGGATGGATGGATGGATGGATGGATGGATGGATGGATGGATGGATGGATGGATGGATGGATGGATAGACAGATAGCGATGGGTTGATACTGAGAAATGTAAAAAAAAATAAAGAAATAAATAGTGCATTCAGCGATAGACACAGAATAACTGATAGATGATATAAATAGATAAAGATATGTAAGTAAACAAAAGAGCTACTAGGAAAAAAACATATAACATCTCCCCTACATCCCCCCCTCCCCCTCCCCCCCTCCTTCCGTTCGGGGCGTATCAAGCAGAGCCACCTGGAGACTTACTGATAAGCCTACATGTACCCTAACAGCCGGAGTTCGAAACATCAAAAGCTAGACACGCTTGAGATGTTATCTGCTGAGAACGAAGAAATATCGCTTTGCAAATTCTATATTCTGTTGAATTCCGACTACGCTTAGGAAAGAAAAAATAAGAGAAAAAATGAAAATTAAAAATGGGAAAATAAATTATATATAATAAAAAAAAGAAATGTCACTTAAGTGAATTGGCAACACCTACGGATGGAAGAAGTCCATCTTTATATATCTTGATGGGTGACCTCCATGAACCTAGGGAATGCACGGAAGATGTTGCAAGGCAGCAGCTTCAACTCAGTATACGTGCAACGGTTACTCCCCGGGCGATCAAAGGTCACTGTGGCGACGAACAACAATAATTGCATTACGAACATGCGGGGATCAAGATTCATCCCTATCCACGACTTATTTTCCCTCGCCTCCCTCAATGAAATCACTTGATCCATCTCCAAACCGGCGTCAACGCATGTATTTAATACCCAATTCAACAACAAACTGCCTAATATTTCGAAATTTGTATTCCTTGTCTTGGCTAACTGGTGGACGCTTCTAAACAAAACAAAAAAAAAAGCTCCTACCTACTTTTAATAAGGAACGAAATAATTCCAAACTCGATTGAAGGATTCCGTAGATCGCCCGCCGACAGCTATAGCGTGACCTATGATGAATGTGTTCTGGGCCCTTGATAAAACCCACAAGATAAAAATAAGAAAAAAAGCTAATATTTGAAACGGAAATAAATTGTCTCCAAAGGAATGGAATCGGGCGACTGGAATGTTGCAAATGAAACTAAAGGAAAGAAAGGAAAACCGCATGCACAACCATGGATCAGCTGCTAAATTGCTTTAAATCCGGCACAGAATCCAAAGAACTGGAGAATGGGCTGACCGATGTATTTGCCAGATAAACAGAGTGGTAGACAGACTAACACAGAAGAAGGTTAACTATACAGACGGAATGATAGGCTTTTGTAAATAAAGGGATGAATTACACGTATGCCCCAATAAAAAAAAAAAACTATGCAGATGCTTGAAATTATGTTTGTGATTATGATTCGCTTAAACGCTACAATAGGATATTTCTTATCACCATAAATCTATACAAAAGGCGTTGCTGCTCCTACTGTCTCTGACCAAAATTCCGAAGTCTATAAAAAATCACTATTATACCCTTTCAATTTCTGTACTTATTATTCTCGAGCATGTAAGAAATAACGGAAAAGACCAGGCAAATCAATAAACCTGGAATGTTAGTAAAAAAAAACAAAAACAAAACACGAAAAGAAAAACTTTAAACAGCACAACGAGGACCTGAAAACGGATCTGGCATTGCTCATCTGCAACGTTATGCAATTCGTTATTTTTCTTCTCATTGCGGTTACTGTCAACGATCTAATGTTGCGGTGCACTGCCTGTGACAAACGCATCGCCATCGTTTTTTTAAATGAACGGCAGAAACATGTGCCGCTCTCTCCGCAGCAGGTCACCGTGCAACAGCGCACTTCTGAACACTTCACTGCAACAAGTGACGTAAAGGGTCATAATAAACTCTCTTTGAACAATTGTAAAATGCATATCATGTTCAGTCTTAACACTCCGCCTCTCCTGTTGCCGCCTGCTTTGCCACCTGTTATTTTCTAGCGTTGAAGTCAAGAATGCCGGAATGCGCGGTACACATGGAAACTTGTTATCTGGTAATCCTTCAAATTTCA
>NC_091555.1:42125466-42147966 GCF_042767895.1 Penaeus vannamei
ACGAGCCGCATGATCCCTGGCCGTCATGCACTCTCATGAGGCGCGGCCGTTAAACCCCGCCGTCCCACACGCGCGAGGCACGCACGTTCCCCTCGACGTAAAGAGAACTCGCCACCACCTTTCTTTCTTCGCTCCCTCCCTCAATCCCTCGCATCCTGAACACCACCACTCCCTCAATTCACTCCGTAACACACCCACCCACTCCCTTATTCGCCTCCTAACACCCTCACTCCCTCATTCACTCCCTAACACACTCACTCCCTCATTCACCTCCTAACACCCTCACTCCCTAACACACACTCCCTCATTCATTCCCTAGCACACTCAAACCCTCATTCACTCCCTAACACACACACTCCCTAGCACACACATTCCCTCATTCACTCCCAAACACACTCAAACCCTCATTCACCCCCAAACACACTCACTCCCTCATTCACCCTCTAACACCCTCATTCACTCCCTAATTCCATAACACCCTCGCCCACTCCCAAACACCCTCGCACACTCACTCCTCTTCTTTGCTCCTTCCTCTCATTCTAGCCTCTCTTAATCACTCACACTTGTTCTTTCCTTCTGTCTCATTCCCATTGCTGATTCTCTTTACTCTACCCTATTCCCCACCCACACTAACACACTTACACACGTCAAGAAACGATAATATTTCGTAAATGCTTAATATCGATCGTCACCTCTTTTGTTCTTTCTTGCTAAATCCGATTCCGAATCTTTAAGAAGGCTTTCACATATTCCACCGCTTACCCTACGCTTTCCCCTTCCCCGCTTTTCTGGTACTTCTTCTGTCGCATCGCATTTCTTACATTTCAAACGTTTATTACATCCATTAACGAATTCATTCATGAGAAACACTGCATATTTACGTCGGAATCAGAACTGGAATTATTTCTTTCATTTACAAACCGGATCTCACTCGTCTCTCCTCGCACTGGTCCCGTCTCTTGCACTCCGTCCTTACCTGCAAAAGAAAGAAAGACTAATTAGAGAAAGTGCAAACATAATATCATTGTATTCAAAGTGGGTATACATACTTATCATGTATAATAATCATCATTATTGATAAAAGTAATAAAATAATAGCCACATTTTTCTCATTAGTGGAAAATAAAACATTAGTGTGGTAATTACTGCAAGACTATTAAATGTAAATTCAACTATAAATACTCTATAACTATAAGAAAGTTGATCGTGACCGAAATAAGAAACGAAGAAAGCATGAATTCATATCCTCTCTTTTCTTGTATCCCTCTCCTTCCCTCTCTCTCTCTCTCCTCCCTTCTCCCTATCCCTCTCCTTCCCCATCTCTCCGGCTGCGGCATCCGAGGAGGCGCCGCCCTCACTTCGTACCAACACTTTACCTTTAAAAAAGTGACGCAACGCCTTCTGCTCCTCTCCTGCGTCAGTATAGGAGGTCCTCACCAAAAGAAGTTGTCAACCAAAGCCTACACCCGTTAACTGATTTAAATCAAAGGAAAAAACGTAAAGACATCAAAAGATACATGACCATCCAACGTCATGAACATGAAATACAGTCAATCATCCGTAACTCACCAATGAACCAAATAACCATATAAAAAAGAACCATCCCAACAATCAAACAAACAAACAAACAAACAAATGACCCGTAGACGCAAGACCCCAAGCATTTCCTCCTCCAATACACACCAACCGACACACCACCTCTCCCTTCGCCGCCAGCGACTCGCTCATCTTTCCACCTGCAGCATCAACACCTCAGAGACGCGGAAGAAGAAATGGAAAGCGGGGGAGAAAAAATGCGGAGTACTACACTGTTGATAAACATGTCAAGAGCTATCGCAAATACACCCTAACTCTTTCCTTACACTTCACCCACACCCCCTAAGCCCCTCCCTCTAATTCCACCTCAACGGGGCCACCCCTTCCTCCAGTTTATCCTTAGTATTTTGTTTTACTTTTTGGGTCGGGACTGAAATAAGATAAAATAGGCCTACATAACTAAACACAGGTATGCAATACACGCGAGAGGGCGAGGAAGAAGTAGGGGCAAGAGAGAGGGAGAAGGGGAGGGGCGAGGAAAGGGAAGGAGGGGAGGGAGAGGGGGAGGAGCGAGGAAAGGGGAGGAGAGAGAGAGAGAGAGAGACAGAGAGAGAGAGAGAGAGAGAGAGAGAGAGAGAGAGAGAGAGAGAGAGAGAGAGAGAGAGAGAGAGAGAGAGAGAGAGAGAAAAGAGGAAAAGAGGAAAAGAGAAAAAGAAAAAAAGTCCAAGCCCTACTATCGTAACGTCACGAGCAGGCAAGAAGACGAAGTCGATCTCATCCCAGCGAGGAAATGAAAGTAAACTAATGAGCGCAATTCCTCCCTAAGCGCTAACGCGGCGTGAACCCGACCGCCTTCGGATTTCCAACATGTGCCCCATCTATCTTCGCCTGTTGTCACTGCCGCGTGTAAGATCATCAAGACACCAATAGCCATTACAACAACAACAACGTCAACGACTACGGCTACAACAACAACATTCGTCCCCGAACACCAAACAAAACACCAAAATCGACAGAACTACAGGCTCCACAACCGTCACAAGCCTATCCGAATAAGGTTGTGAGACAGAATCACCGTGTGTGCGCCATAACGTTTAGATGCTAATAACAAACAAGTGTCTTCCACAGCAAAGGGGGGTGAGGGTGGGGAGAGACCTGTAATATATAAATAATGACAGTGTATGCTGGTACGGCCGCCTGTGAGGTTGGCCCCGATCCCGTAGCTAAATGTAGCTTGCGGGACACCTGGTGGAGCCTTGTAGGGTAACCTGCTCTCCTCACAACACACATTTTTTATACGTGTGTAAACAGAAATAAAACACGGGGGAACACTATCCAAATAAACTAATGGAGGATGCTGTCCCGATAAACCCAACGTTCTCTTTGTTTACGGCAATCAATTTAATCAGCGTCTTGACAAAATCGGTTGTCACTGATTAACTACTGCTGATTCGACAATCCTCCGCTAAAACCATCGCCATTGTTTACCTCTTCGTTATTTACAGCACCTTTGTTTACTGGACCCAGTCACTATTTCCACTATTTCCTGAACGTTTATCGCCCTATCGATCCGTTTCTGCCAGCGGCCGAACCACCCTCCCAGAGCCTGCCCCGTGGAAGCTCCACCTCTCGCCCGGCGCTTCTTGCGTATTTCCACACCGGGGATGATGGCGATGATGCAACGCCGCGCCCCCGGATCACGGCCGCGACTGTCTCCCTCCCGTCATAAGCGAGTGTTTCTGTTTCTGTTCCCTCCCTCCCTCCCTCCCTCTCTCCCTCTCTCCCTCTCTCCCTCTCTCTCTCTCTCTCTCTCTCCTCTCTCTCTCTCTCTCTCTCTCTCTCTCTCTCTCTCTCTCTCTCTCTCTCTCTCTCTCTCCCTCTCTCTCTCTCTCTCTCTCTCTCTCTCTCCCTCTCTCTCTCTCTCTCTCTCTCTCTCTCTCTCTCTCTCTCTCTCTCTCTCTCTCTCTCTCTCTCTCTCTCTCTCTCTCTCTCTCTCTCTCTCTCTCTCTCCTCTCTCTCTCTCTCTCTATCTCTCTATCTATCTCTCTCTCTCTCTGCTCTCTCTCTCTCTCTCTCTCTCTCATCTCTCTCTCTCTCTCTCTCTCTCTCTCTCTCTCTCTCTCTCTCTCTCGTTAACATCCCACCATCTCTATCCATCACTCCAGCTCCTCAACTCCTCACTCCAGCTCCTCAACTCCTCACTCCAGCTCCTCAACTCCTCACTCATCAATTTATGCCCTTATCCCTTGTTCTATCCCCTTGTTCTTCATGCTATCTCCTTATCCATCACTATCTCCCTATTCCCTTCTCCCCCATGCCCCCTTCCCCCTTTCTTCCTCTGCTCTTTGCCATCTTCGGAAGGATTGTGATCCGTCTCGCTCCCGCAGTGATGTTGAAAGATGCGAGTGCATGATGCTGTCTGGAATATTTTCGTCTCCAATCGGATTAGGTGGTGTATTTTTTCTCTATTCTCCTCTAGGTCCTGCATCTTCTATGTTTCTATTCTTTTTTTCTTAAGCATCATTACCTCCTCTCTTCTTTTTTTTCTTAGTCCACTTCTTAATCTTCTATTCCTTCTCGCTACTGCTGCTTCCTCCCTCCCACTTTTTATAAATCTTCAGGGATTCAAACAATGTATAACTTCGCCACATCCAGGCAAGACACTTCCCGCATTGACAAAAGACAACTCCCACTCTCCCTAGCACCACCACTCCCTTCCTCCCTCCCTCCTTCCACCCCTCCCTTCTCTAAGCCACCCTCCCCATTTCCCTCTCCTCTTCCCAACCCCCTCCCTACCCTCTCTCACCCCTACCGAAGGCACAACCGCAGCAGCAGCAGCGACAGTGGGAGCGGACGGGGGAGGGGGTGGGGTTGAAGGACTTCCAAAACGTCGTCGAAATTGCGTTAATACCAGCCTATCCATCCATCCAGCTCTCCTCTCGCCTCCTCTCGCAACGACAGATGCTACCTCTCAAGTCGCCCCCAGAGACGAAGACGAAAATTGCAGACTTTGCTCACACACAGCCTTGAGTCCCCTCAATGGCCGGGTAATTTGGTCGGGCCTTTCTCTGTCGCCGTCCCCAACGATCCGGCGAGGCGCGTGTCGAGGGAGACGCGGCCGTGGCTGTCGCTGTAGCTGTCGTAGAGCGTGGATGTGGCTATGGTTGTTGGGGGCTATGGCTATGGCTGTGGCTATGACTGTGGCTGAGGTTGTTGCTAGGATAGGGCTTGTGGTTTTGCTAATATCAGGAGCTTATACAGAGACCTAGGCTGAAACAGACACTGTAGCTGCGGCTGTAGTAGCCGCTGTTCTTGTCAACTTTGTTCCTGTCGCTCATATCGATCTCGTCTCTTACTGACGCTCTTGCTGCTGCTGATTTTCTTTCCTCGTTTACGTTCATTCCTCCACAGACGGAAACAGCCCCGTCGCCTCCCATTCACGTTACCGATGCCGTGTGGCGAGGCTGACAACTCCCCACTGGTGTTGTGAGTCGGTCGGTGGTGGATGCTGCATCTCGCTTTCACTCCCGACGCGACACTCACCATGATTATAGCTAATTCCCGGAATCTGCTTCCCCTCTTCCCATTATTATGCACACCGAGGATGCTGCATTCATCCATTCTGAATGCCCATCCTACCCAGAGAGGGGAAAGAAAGGAAACTTAATGCATATAAGTATCTCCTGAATGAGAGTGACAGCTGAGTGGGAGAAAAGGGGTAGAACGTGAGTAACAGGGTGAGGGGGAAGGGAGGGCTGAGGAAGAGGGAGGGGGAACGGGCAGGATGATGGGGAGGTGGAAGGAAGGAGATGAGGAAGAAGCAGGGGGCGGGGAGGATAAGAGAAGAGTGGGACACAGGAAAGGGAGGGAGAAGGAGAGACGAATAGGGATGGAGAAGGTATATAAGGGGAGGGGAAAGAAGAATAAATTGGGGGAAGGGGAAACAGGAGAGAGTGCAAGACTTGAAAATCAAAATAATAAAAAAAACAAGAAAAAGTAGTAAGGAATTGAGGAAAAATACAAAACAAGCCGAACAAGACGAAAGAGAAATACGATATACAACAAAGCGAATAACAAGAAAAGAAAAGAAAAGAAAAGGAAAAGACCAACCCGCACACAAACATCAAACCAGCAGAACAGGCACAAACGACAGAAACAGCTCCGTACCAGAGCCGGTTCTCTGCCCTCCATCCAACAAAGCAGCGGAAGTTCCTGTCGTAGAGGCGTGCGTGCGGCGTGCAAGTGCCACCGCGCGGGCCAAAACAATCAGCGCCGATGGCAGGAAGCGCAACTCGAAGCAAGCAAGCAGGCAAGCACCGCGGAAGTATTCTGTCACAAGCTTCAACGGCCGCGCTGTCACGGCAGACATAACATTGATTGCTAGCACCGTTTCTCTCTTATAAGACGAGAGTCTGACATTATTGAGAGAGGAGGGAAAGGGAGATGAAGGGGGAGAGGGAAAATGAGGGGAAGAGGGAGAGGGAGGGGGAAGGGAAAGAGGGAGAGGGAGAGGGGAGAGGGGAGAGGGAAGAGGGAGAGGGGAAGGGGGAAGAGGGGGAGAGAGGGAGAGGGAGAGGGAGTGGAGAGAGGAGAGGAGAGAGGAGAGGAGAGGAGAGGAGAGGAGAGGGGGAGGGGGAGTGGGAGTGGGGAAGAATGATAAAACGAACAAGAAGGGGAACGAGGAGGGGGGAGATGGGTAAGGTAGAGAAGAAGGGGAAGAAAAGGAATGAAAACGAGTAGAATGAGAAAGAGAAGGAGTAGGAGGAGAAAGGGAGGAAGAAGAGGAGGGGGAGGATAGAAATGAGAAGGGAGGAAGAGGAGGAGGGGGAGGATAGAAATGAGTAGGGGAAAGAGAAGTAGATGATGATTAAGAAAATAGAAGACGGTAGAGAAAGGAAGACGTGTGTGCGTGTGCGTGTGTATGCGCACGCGCGCGCGGCGTGCGTGAGTGTGTTCCTTCATCAAGGTAACATCAGTGGAGTGTTGATTTCAGCGACCACCCTCCCCCATCCCTTAACCTCCCACCAAAAGGAAATGTACCACTTCCTCTCACTCTCAACGACCTCTTTGGCTCCTCACTCACTCATACTCATACTCTAACACACACACACACATACACATTTATATATCCGCACATCAATAACCTTGTTAAATCCTCCCCCATAAACGTTTCGCACACCCATTCACAACAACAAAAAACAACAACAACAGTCCTACAATCTCTTCTGACGTCACCGACCTCCTCCCTCAGCCACAGACATCCGGGGCAACTTCATTAAATCACGCCCCGCCACCATACAAAGCCGGGGTTTCTAGATACCATTAAATGGCACAGCGATCAAATACTGTTGCCTCCCTGTTCCTTTATTCTTTATCGCACCATCTTTATCTCTCCCTTAACCATGTGCGTATCCATTATGTATGCAAAGGACTTTTTTTATCAATATTCTCTTCTCTCGTCTCTCTCTCTCTTTCTCCTTTCTCTCTCTCCATCTCTCTTCCCTTCCTCTCACCTTTCTCCCGCCCTCCCTTCCACTCTCTTTATCGCCAGCTCTTCCGTTCTACCTCCCCTCCTACTACCCAACTCTATGCCCTTCCCCCTACCCGCCCTCGTTGCTTCACCGCCCGAGGTGGGGGTCAACCCTCATTAACCCCATCATCCCGGGCACACTTTCGCTCTTACCACGACAAAACATGAGAGGGAAAACCCCTCCCCTCCTCATCCCCCTCCGCCTCCCCGCCCAAATGACTCTGTGAACCATAGCAACATCCATGTGTGCCTTTAGCTGTATCTTCATTTCAGTTTATGTTCTCCTGTCTGTCTGTCAACAAGCCTCTATGTGCCTGTCCATTTCTCTTCCTGCCTCCTTCCTTCTCTAAGAGTTAACCGAGTGATCTTACACTTCAGATAAAACAAATAACCAACAGCAAGCTTTTAAAAATAATTATATAAATTCTCTCTGCCTCCTCCTTCCCCTCCCTAAGCAAGACATGACTGAATAAGCCAACATTTAAGTTAGTGAACGAATAGTACCGAGCGAGCTTTAAAAATAAATAAATAACCATAGTAAATCTAAAAATGAAAGCATCACGACCTTCACCACAACCACTGTCACTATCATTAAAAAAGTGAATGAACAGCAGTAAATCGGAGCGCCAAAGGGAGAAAAGAAGTACCACCCGGTGACACGCGCAAGAAAACACACACAAACACAGCCTGAATCACTGCCACCACCGCGTCATCACCAACATGAACGAAATGAATTGAAATGAATGAAACCACCAACTGAATTACAATTTTGTTTCCTTTCAGATGACCCCCCTCTCCCCCGCACCACCGCGAAGGACGAGTGAGTAGAGATTCGAAGCCCCAAGCCAAAGTCCCTCCCTCATTCCTCTCTCCCCGTACCTCTCATTCTTCTTTCCTTTTCTTTATTTATTTTCCATTTTTTCCTTCCTTCTCCCCCCTCCCCTCCACTCTCCAATCAACGTCCCCATCCTCCATCTCTTCCCTTCCCCCCTTCCCCGTCTCTCATTTCCCTCTATCTCCCCTTCCCCCTTCCCGTCTCTTTATTTCCCTTCCATCTCCCCTTCATCGTCTCTCCTCTCCCTCCCTCCCATCTCCCACCCCCCTTGTCCTCACAACGCCACCAACCCCCCTCACAGTTCACCCACCGAAGGGACAAATTAAGAAGACATGCCGGCAAGAGTGTGTAAGCGTGTGTTGCCAAGGCATTTTCCAAGGCATATACCTGGCCGCGGGTCGTCCGAAAAGCTTCGAGTGTAATGCGAAAAGGGTAATGAAAGCGACAGACGAGATGACGGCAAGGAAAATGAGGAGGTGGGGGGAGAGTGATAAAAATGAACTGGGGAGAGAAGGAGAAATGGCGGGAGAGAAGCTGGGTGGATAATTAAACATGTTAAGTAAAAAAATAATAATAATAATAAATAACATACAAGTATATAAAATATAGAGGTATGCGAAATATATGAAGACGTGAGGTATGGGGACGAAAGATAATAAAAATAAGACGAATAAAGGAGACAATTAAGAGAAAATAATGGTGTCTAGTTACAAAATAAAGTGAAGGCCAGAGAAAGATTGCCCGGAAATAAAATAAAATCATGCTAAGAACAAATAACAGGAACAAAACAACACCACACAGGAAAAGAGAGGAAAATACCGAAATGGAACATGAAGAAAAAGGACATGGAAGAACAGGAAGAGGAAGAGGCGGAAAAAAATAAAAACAAGGAAAACGAGATGGTGGGGAACACGTGAAATATCACAGGAAAAGAATAAGGGAAATACGAGAAGGACAAGAAACTGATAAAAGAGAACGAGAAGGAAGGCAGGAAAAATATATATCGAAGAGTGCGCATACAGGGGACGGGGGGACGGAGGGGGGGGGGGGGGTGAATGTGCGTGTGTGCAAGCATGAGTGAGAGTCAAAGAGAAAGCGAATGTGATCAACAGTTTACAGGAGCGAGCGACAGTGAGAGTATACACGAACACATGAACAAGGGACAATAATTGTGGACAAACGAGAGAACAAGTGTGCTAGTGAATGAAATAAGTGAGACCGTGCGTGTGCGTGCATGTGTGACCCACAGTATTACAGTACAAGCCGAGGCGCGAAATGATGTCAAGAGCAACAAGCACGGCGCACCTGTGGGATACGACCAGCTTCCGGTTGCATCACAAGACATCCTCGAGGACATCAGCTGCATGAAGGAATGAATGGGGGGAGGGAGGAAGGAGCTGAAGGAAAGGAGGGGAGGGGAGGAGAGGAGGAGAAAGAGAAGGAAGAGGGGGGAGGGGGAGAATAGGAGGATAGGAGGAGAAAAGAAAGAAAGGAAGAAGAAAGGACGACGAGAGAGAGTGTAGATGCGAAGAGGGAGTGTAGAAGAGAGAAAGAGAGGGAGATGAGATGGGGAGAATACCCCCGCTCATTCCGTGCCACTACCACATTGGAATCTTGTCCTCTTTTCTTTTCATAGTACAAATTTCGCAAGAATTCGTCTTTCCGTTTACCGTACTATTCCCTGTTCACCGGCGCTATTTTCATCTCCTCCCCATTCTTTGTTGTACCTCGTTCTCTTTGTGTTTTCCTTCGTTACTCCCTCTTCTACTCCACATTCTCGTTACTAGATTTCAAGTCTTATTTAAGCTTTTCATCATTATCCTCTGCCTATTCCTAATCTATCTTCCTCTCTTATACCCTTTCCTCCCTGTTTCCCACTCCTCCCACCACCATTTCAATCCCTTCCTCCCTCTTTTCTCCCTTCTTTTCCATCTCCCCCGTGTTTTCCTCCCTTTCTCCCTTCTTTTCCATCTCCCCGAGTTTTCCTCCCTTCTTCCCTCTTTTCTTCCTTCTTTTCCATCTCCCCCAGGGTTTCCTCCCTCCCTCCCTCCCTCTCCCTGCCTCCCCCTGCCTCTTTCCGTCCGCCGCCTCCCACTTCCTTTCCTCCCTCGATTCCCATAACCTCAAAAGCCCGAACCCTGCCGCTCCTCGCCGCCGTCCGCCAAGTCGAGGTTAACGATGGAAGATATCGCAACGTAAATATCGCAACCCCTCACGCACCCTCCTTACCTCCCTCCCTCCCCTTCTCTCTCTCGCGCTCTCTCTCTCTTTCACTTTCTCTCCTCTTTCTTTATCCCTTCCTTGATTCTCTTGGCTTACTCACTCTCACTCTCATTCTCGCTCTCTCTTCAAAATCCCTAAGAAATAATAAACAATAATTGTTTTTTTCTATCTGAAAAAAAAACACCTCTTCCGTCTCCTCCCCAACTTTCGTTCCGTTTCCATTTTCTACCAGCTAATTCTCCTTCGCAAAATCTTTCTTCTTCCTTCAAATCCTTCTTTTCCTTCCCAATCCTACTTTCCCCTCCCTTATTCCTTCCTATTACCCGTCATTCCTTAACCAGCCAACTATATCCCCCCTTTCCTATTTCCGTTTCTTTCCATTTCCCTCCCCCCCTCCCTCCCTCCCTCCTTTCCTCCCTCCCTTCCTTCCTTCCTTCGTACGCAAAGCATCATCCAGCAAGATGGCGGCGGCAGCGGCGGCACTCCCAGCTGCGGCGCGGCGGCGACTGGCGGCAGGCACAGAGCCTCGCGCGGAACCCATTCAAGGACAAACCAGTGCAACTACTTTCTCCACGTGCGGTGCTCGACAGGGAGGGGGAGCGGGGCAAGCGGGGAAAGGGGAAGGAGGAGGGGGAGGAAGGAGGAGGGGGAGGAAGGAGGAGGGGGAGGAAGACGGAGGGAGAAGACGGAGGAGGAGAATAAGAGCGAAGGAGGGAGGGAAGGAGGGAGGGAGAGGGAGAGGGAGAGGGGAGGGGAAGGGAGAGGGAGGGGAGGGAGGGGAGGGGAGGGAGAGAGGAGGGGAGGGGAGGATGGAGGGAAGGAGGGAGAGAGAGAGAGAGGAAAAGAGAGGGAGAGAGAAAAGGAGAGAGAGAGAGAGGGGGAGAGAGAGCATCCGAATCAGAGAGGAGGAGAGAGAATGAAGAATGCGGGAGAAGAAGAGATAGAAGGAGAAAGTAGAATGTGAAAGATAGAAAGAGAAGGAGGAGAAGGAAGAGGAGGAGGAGAAGTGGAAGAAAGTGAAGTAGAAGTGGAAGAAGGTGAATGAGAAGTGAATGAAGGAGAAATGAAAGAAGTGGAAGGAGAAGAGGAAAGGAGAAGTGGAAAAAGAAGTGGAAGAAGTGGAAGGAGGAGGGAGGAGGAGGTAGGAGGAGGAGGAGGAGGAGGAGAAGATGGAAAAGAAAGAAACGGAGAAAGAGAAGGAGGAGGTGAAAAGTGGGAGAAAAAGGGAAAAGGAAAGACGGGAGGAGAAGAAGAAGAGAAGAGATAGTATGGAACATACCGGCAACGTCGTAATATCGTAATATAATATAACGATGCCATCTTTATCTGAATCTCTCTTTCCATTTTTCTTCGTCGATGTAGCGCCGCATCGATTTCTGAGTTTATGTATAGTGAAGCAAAAGCGGGTACACTTAAAGTAAAGAACAGTAACATGTGCATAAATATAGCTAACGGGAACGGAAACGTCTTTTACTACTGTTCTTTGAAGAGAGAACAATAGTAAAAGAAAAAAACAGTACCACACACAGTTTACTTATACATATACATATATATATGATTACAGATAAATATATGTACATATACATATATGTACACATGCATACATATACACATGCATACATACATATACACATTGATATACATATCACACACACAAACAAATATAAGCTATATAAGTGAGCCTCCGTGACTGCCTCCCAACATTAACTATCAGTGTTCGCGCGGGTGTGCGTGCGTGCCCCCTATCCTACTACACATTTAGCAATCCGTAGGGAATCCGGTTTAGCTTCCATGGCGACACCTTGGGCCAGGTAAACCCGGCCCTTGTTTGTCCCGTAGCCTACGGAACGCTAGGGGACGCCAGCCAGCCAACCGTAATAACCACGACCTCAATACTCAACCTACGACAAATCCCCGCGGTGAGAATAGAACGAGTGGGAGAGGACCAAGGAGGGGGGGGGTAAAAAAAAAAGAAAAACAGAGGAAGGAAAACAAGAGAAAGCAACGATGGACGAAAGAAAGAACGGTAAAAAAGGAGAGCGAAGAGGTAGGGGAAAATAGGGAGGGAGGGAAGGAGGAAAGGAGACAGAGAGAAGGAGAAATAGTTCTAAAAGAAAATCGGGACTCGTATCATGATCGTCACAACGCCTATCTGGAACTACCAACATTAGACCTGCCACTGACCTGCAACAGTCAAACCTCGACCTTCCTCGGCCTTGAAACGCAGGGCCAGTTCGAGACAACGAGGCCCAAGACATGGCCACTGCTCTTGCTCCTACCATCCCCCCCCCCCCCCCCACAGCAACAAACCAACAAACCGAAGCGAGATACAACAGAAACAGCAAAACAAATGAACAAACACACGGCGTCCTGGGCGTCGCTGTCGTTGTCGCCTGGGAAGCGCCAAACACAACACCGCCAGCAGAAATACTTGGCAGTTCTCGCCGCCTCTCCTCCCGGCTCGAGACTCCTGTGCTTCATTCTCGTTAGTCTTGGACGCCCCCCCCCCCCCGCCTACCTTTCCTTCCCCTCTCCCTTCCCCTCTTCCCTTCTACCCCCTCCCCTTTGCTCCTCCCCCCTCTTTCTCTATCTCTTCCCCCTTACCCCACTCTAGCTTTCCCCCCTACTATTTTCTCCTCCAAGACAAATATAACAAAACTTCGAAAATACCCGTGAGTTTACATAATTTTACAACCTCCGCGTGTCGTTGGCTGGCCCGTCCCAAAATGAATATCATGTTCTTATCCTACATTTGCAACAAAAGTGTAACAAAATGCTCTATTTCAAAAGAAAGAAAGAAAGAAAGAGGGAGTGGGAGTGGAAGAGGGAGGGAGGGAGAGGGAAAGGGAGGGAAAGGGAGGAAGAGGGAGAGAGGGAGGAAGAGGGAGGAAGAGGGAGGGAGGGAGGGAGAGAGGGAGAGAGGGAGAGAGGGAGAGAGGGAGAGAGGGAGAGAGGGAGAGAGAGGAGAGAGAGAGAGAGAGAGAGAGAGAGAGAGAGAGAGAGAGAGAGAGAGAGAGAGAGAGAGAGAGAGAGAGAGAGAGAGAGAGAGAGAGAGAGAAAGAGAGAGAGAAAGACAGAAAGTGAGAAAGACAGAAAGTGAGAAAGACAGAGAAAAAGAGAGAAAGAGAGAAAGAGAAAGAGAAAGAGAGAAAGAGAAAGAGAAAGAGAAAGAGAAAGAGAGAGAAAGAGAAAGAGAGAGAAAGAGAAAGAGAAAGAGAAAGAGAAAGAGAGAGAAAGAGAAAGAGAAAGAGAGAGAAAGAGAAAGAGAAAGAAAAAGAGAGAGAAAGAGAAAGAGAAAGAGAAAGAGAGAGAAAGAGAGAAAGAGAAAGAGAGAGAAAGAGAGAATGAGAGAGAAAGAGAAAGAGAGAGAAAGACAGAAAGAAAGATAATACCAAGAAAGTGAAAAGAAACAAATCTTAAAAAGAAAACAAAACAAAAACAAAGAAATGAAACGCATTCTACTACGCTCGGTCCCCCCAAATTAGACAAAACAAACAACACACCGCATTCTTTCAGCAGCTTTTCAATCGAATCCCCCGCGTTGTTGCCGACCAAAGCCCCCACGATGCCAGACAATGCGAGCTCTTAAATGTGGCGGATAATCACCAAGGGCGAACTACACCTTGCTAAAACAAATGGGAGCTTTCCGCGGGGTCGGCAGCACACGGAGGTCTTGCTCTCTTCCCTTCCGTACGAGTATGTTTGCTCTATCGCAACCCTGTGACGCTCTGAAAGCTACCCCGATGTGGGGATTTGATGAGATTCCGAATCTTCCTTATTCAATGAACGTAGCCAAGACCCAAATTCACGCCGCCGGTAAATGCAAATAGTCGGAGGGCACAAGATCTTAAAAAAAAAGGAACTTATTTTCGCTCCCCGAATCCGGCAAAATAAAGACCCACTTTACGCCACCGGAAAGTGCAGACAGAAACGGGTTTCGGTATTTTTACACCGGCAGATTTTGCAAACGAGTGGCAAGACGGCACGAAATGTATGGTGACAAGCTTATGCTGGCAATGTAGCGCGGACGGTGACCTAAAATGCTTGAAAACGCACACATGCAGACCCACCACAGACAGAACACACAATACATGCATACGCAAAGACACAAACACCATGTTCAAAATATCATATTTACACCTCTGTACGTAATGACACTCCTCCATTTTCCTCATTTCCCCTCCCTCATTCCTTCCGGCTCTCCCCTTCCACCAAACGGTACAGTACGAAATGACCCCCCCCCCCACGTTCGCCTTCTCCTCTCCCCCCTCCATTTCCCTTCTCCTCTCCTCCTCTGCATGCCTTCAAGACACCCTGAGCTGCCTTCCTCGACATACGCTGACAACTAGGACGAATTCTATTGGAAGGAGCCAAGAATACCCGCCAGAATAGAAAGGCAGATGGAGAGGGGGAGAAAGAAAAGGCAGATGGAGAGGGGGAGAAAGAAAAGACAGATGGAGAGGGGGGAAGAAAGATAAGGAGAAATGGAGAGGGGGGGAAAGAAAAGGAGAAATGGAGACGGTATGACGAAGAAGGGAGAAGAGATGAAAGAAGAGAGGAATATGATACGAGATGAGGAAAGGGGAGAGTGGACAGAGAAGAGGAAAGGGGGGCAAAGACCGAGAGAAGTAAGAAAAGAGAGGGGGAGAGCGGGAGTGGGAGAGCAGAAAGAGGAAGGACAGAGAGGACAGATGGACAAAAAAAATGAGGGGAGGTAGTATATGAGAGGAATAGAATGGAGACCACAGAGAGAGGGTAAGAGAGAAGAATAGTGTCATTATAAACTCCTATTACCTGCTGTACCCAACAAATTCCTCTCCATTACGGGAACATGCCTGGCATTCTTAAAATCATTCCCCGAGCAAATCTATAAAAGGACAATACACAGCTTTCATACAAACATACTTGGCCCACGTTAGACGATTCATAATGCAATGATAAAGACACAGAATAAAATAATAATAATAATAATAATTAGAAAGAAAATAAAAATAAGATGAAGAAAAATTAAGAAGAAGAAACAGCAGAAGTATAAGATGAAGACGACATTCACTCGCCCAGTTCCCTCCCCCGCGCCGAGCCACTGTGAGCAACGCCTTCCGGGACATCGACAATCAATCGGCGATCTCGAAGCCCGTCATCTCCAGCCGGCGAGCTTCCTGCGAGAGGCGGCGGCCTCGCAAGCACCCATCTGGCGTGACTGCATTATTACAATTCTGATGACAAGTGGAAGAGGAGATGGGATGGGGGAAAAGGAGATGAGGAAGAGAGGGGATGAGGAAGAGAGGAAATGAGGAAAATGGGATGGGGAAGAGAGGAGATGGAAAAGAGAGGTGATGGGGAAGACAAAGGATGGGAAGAGAGAGTATATGGAAGAAAGGAGATGGGGATGGGAAGGGATAGGGAATAAAGGGTATTAAGAGGAAGGAAGGATGGGAAAGATAAGCTATTGGTAAGAAGGGGACAAAAGAGTTAGAGGAGAGATGGGAAATGACAAACAAAGAGAATGTAGGTGGAGACGAGGAGCAAAATGAGGAGCTGGAGGTTGGGGTGCTCGGGGTGTAGGGGAGCTGGTTGGCGGTGGGCGAGGAGTGTCGAGAAATTGGTCGGTGAGCAGGTGGGGCGAGGGGGATAAGGCTAATGAGGTAAAGGCGCCGATCGGCACATGACAGATGGCACTTAGTACCTGGCGATGCTCATGCTAAGGGCTATGAATGGCACGAGACGGAAAGAGAGAAGAGGCAGGTGATATGGGGAGGAAAGATAAGGACAGTCAGTGCGTGCTGCCAAGGGAAACAAGGACGCAGTACACTCTCTCACTCAAGAAGTAATATACTACTGTTTCCGAGACAAAAAGTTCCGTCTCGGGTGAACGCTCGTCCTTATGGCACAATGGAGTAGTAGTCTGGCTGTGAAAAGGAGGCACCTAATTGGCACTAGGCTATGGCGTGACGAGGGGGCATGGGGTGGGGGTAGGTCACACAGCTGGCACTGCCGTGTGTGTTTGTGCGTGCGAAGGGAGGTATATGTGTGTGGGTGATATAAGGGTGTGTGACTTATGTATATGTGCATAAGCGTGCGTGTGCGTGTGTGCGCGAGAGTGTGTGTTTTGTGTGTGTGAGTTGAGTGAGTGAGTGAGTGAGTGAGTGAGTGAGTGAGAGAGAGAGAGAGAGACAGAGAGAGAGAGAGAGAGAGAGAGAGAGACAGGCAGAGAGAGAGAGAGAGAGAGAGAGAGAGAGAAAGAGAGAAAGAGAGAAAGAGAGAGAGAGAGAAAGAGAGAGAGAGAGAAAGAGAGAGAGAAAGAGAGAGAGAGAGAAAGAGAGAAAGAGAGAAAGAGAGAGTGAGTGAGTGAGTGAGTGAGTGAGTGAGTGAGTGAGTGAGTGAGTGAGTGAGTGAGTGAGTGAGTGAGTGAGTGAGTGAGTGAGTGAGTGAGTGAGTGAGTGCGTGTGTGCATGCGCGTCTGTATGTGTACGTATGTGTATATATCCATGCGTGTGTGCCTGCCAGTCTGCGTATACATCCATATACATCCGAGATGAAGCCCGCAGAGATGTGGGGCAGGGGTGTCAGGTGAGCTGTTGGCTGTGACGGCAGGGGGCTAAAAGCGTCACAATGATGTAAAACTGTTCTAAACATTTCCCCTCGCTGTTATATTCTGGGCCTTTTACACCCTGGTGCGCTGACACCGGTCCACCATGGAGCCCCATGCTCGCAGACGGGGTCACCGGTACGAGGGGAGGGGGGAAGGGAGGGGGAGAAGGGGAGAGTGGGAAGGAGATGGGAAGAGGGGAGGACATGGAGCGAGCAGAGAGAAGGGGAGTGGGGGAGGGGGAGATGGGGATGGTGAGAGGGTGGAGGGGAGAGTGGAGGAAGGAAGGGAGAGGGTTGGGGAGGAGGGGAGAGTGGAGGAAGGAAGGGAGAGGGTTGGAGAGGAGAAGGAGGGAGGAAGGAAGGGAGAGGGTTGGGGAGGAGAGGGAGGGGGGAAGGGGGAAGAGAGGGAGGGAGGAAGAAGGATGAGAGAGAGGGAGGAGAGGAACGGACGAAGGGAGAGGAGGGGGAAGGAGGAAAGGGGAGGAGAGGGAAGGAGGAAGGGGAAGGAGAGGGAGGGAGGAGGGGGGAGGAGGAGGAGGGAGGAAGGGGGACAGGGATGGGGTGACAAAGAAGGGAGCAGAGAGGAAGGAACGAAGGAAAAAGAGAGAGAGGAGGGGGAGGGAACAGGGGGAAATACTTGCATTCCTTGTTTTCTCCTCTCGTCCCCCCGTTGATTTTCATTAGCCATACCGGTTTCGCTTTACTCTTGGTGTTTTTTCATTGATATCGTGAGAGTCTGGCCGAAGATAACCACCCGTTAACATATCTGTTTTTCCTTTTTTACCTTCAACTTCATTAGTCTCTCTGCGTTTTACATTAATCTTCCTTTCCTTCTCCCTCTTCTGCTCTTTCTTCTAGTTCATTTCCCGTTATCTCTCCCCCCACTTCCTCTCTCCCATTCCAACTCCTCTCTGTCCACCCCACTCCCACACCCTCTCCTCCCCACCGCAGTCGCCTACTCCCTTCTCCCTCCCCACCTCCCTGCCTCTTTCGCCAGCAATCAACCACAAACACGTCCCTTCGGAAAGCACGCTCTTATCCGCCCTTCCGCCCCCCTCCCCTCCACCCCTCCCCCTCCTCAAGTCCCCTAAAGGCCCGTGGCAGTGTGTGGCGGAGGCGACCAGGTGTACAGGATGAAAGACACTCGCCCTCAATCTCCTCCCCCCATCCTCCCCTCTCCTCCCCCCACGTGACTGCCTACCGCCACCACTTGGCATGATCAGCTGTTTCCCCTCCTCTTCGTTTCTTCCCTACATCCACGACCCTAAAGATCTCGCGGGGAAAAGGATAACCGGCATGCACGTGCGCCAACATAAATGCAAAGGCATATGCTTAGATGAAGACTATTTGAAGTTAACATATTTCAGGGAACGCTAAGATGTTTTCTTTAAAATTCTTCCATAGGTATGGCAAAAAAATGCCGACTTAAGCATGCAAAATATAAGACAATTACAAAAAAAAAAAATACAATAAACGCAAATACATATCAACGAGACAAACATCAAGTAAATAAAGCCGTAAGAACAGAAGATCAAAAAACAAACGCCAAGGAAAGAACACAAGCGCACGGCCCGATGCCCCCCCCCCATACTATAGCTCCCTCCCCTTAACTCCCTTTTCCTCGCAAGCACAACTTCTTCCTCAACCTTGTCCACTTCCCGCCCTGTCGTGTTTGCTCGGGCGTGTGTGCGCGCGCGCGTGCCGCCGACCTTGCGACCTTGCACAATGCAAAAGTGGTAAGGTCAGAGGTCAGGGAGGGAGTTGTCTGCAATTTCATGCTATTCTGTATATCAAAATCACATTACGCGTGTTCACGGTATTGCACCAATCAATCGAGCGCAACACACAACCCCTCGCGTGAAAAATATATTAGTTTTGACGACTACGGATCCTCTTGCAATGCACTCCCTCCCGATATCCTTGACCCTATTATGAAGAATGTGTTTACCAAATACAGGAGCACGTGCTACATTTGTCATTAATAAATGCCCCTTTTCCTCGGATTCCGATTGCTTACATATATCCAATCAAGTAAAATATAACTCCGATATCAAATGTGCAACCTTACATTACTGTCATGAAATGTATCAGCTCTCGTTGCAGGCAAGTATTTATACAATAATGAATGGTATGTACATGTTTGTACGTATATCTGTTAGAATGCTTGTTTGTATATTTGTTTGAATGTTTGTATGTTGGCATTTGTGTGTATGTACGTATGTATGTTTGTATGTATGTATGCATGATTACCTGTATGTATGTATGTATGTATGTATGTATGTATAAATGCCTGACTGACTGCCAGTCTCCCTGCCTGCTTGCCTGTCTGTCTCCCTGCCTGCTTGCCTGTCTGTCTCCCTGCCTGCTTGCCTGTCTGTCTCCCTGCCTGCTTGCCTGCCTGTGTGTCTCCCTGCCTGCTTGCTTGCTTGCCTGCCTGCCTGCCTGCCTGCCTGCCTGCCTGCCTGCCTGCCTGCCTGCCTGCCTGCCTGCCTGCCTGCCTGCCTGCCTGCCCGTATCCCTGCCTGCCCGCCCGCCCATTAGCCGGATGTATGTAAATTTAACATACGTCATGTGTGCGAGTTTGTGTTTTTTTTTCTCCGTAAGGGCCCTGGCACGTGCACCCAAAACAGCAAGCAGTATTGCCCCGCCTCCCTGAACCACACCAACATCGCTCAACACCAAAGAAAGGAAAAAAAAAAAAAAAACACCCATCCCCTCGTTCGCAAGACAAAAAGAAAATCCATACTGAGGGTGTGTGCGAAACTCACTCGTCCGGCCATTACCACACACTGCACTGGGTCGTAACATAGGCAATACACCCGAATCTTCCACTTTTCCTCTTCCTTCGCCGACCTGCGACGAGGTTGAACCCAAAGAAAAGGGTGCAGCATTTTACTTTATTCTACTATCATCATCATTACTATCCTTCCTAACTTCCGCCCAAGGCAAGTCGAAACATTTTCCGTCACCCTCTTTCAGTAACAAGAGAAGGTGGGGGAGGGGGGGCAGGCTTATCACCTTCTCTGGGGAATGCCGAAAAGTGTGCATACTATGCCCACTGGCACAGAGCTAACTTCAGCAGAAAAGTGATATCGTGGATAATGATAAACAGTCCGCCACGCCCATCTCCCCGGTGGCGCCAGGCGGTCACACACACAGAGACAGAAAGACGGAGAAAATAAATGAAGGGGAAAAAGTGCGACATTCTTGGCGAGCTTCTCTACGTGGATTTAGGGAGGTGGCACTCGCGACGCCGTCATTATTACTATCTTACAAATCCTCTCTCTCTCTCTCTCTCTCTCTCTCTCTCTCTCTCTCTGTCTCTCTCTCTCTCTCTCTCTCTCTCTCTCTCTCTCTCTCTTTTTTTCTCTCTCTCTCTCTCTCTCTCTCTCTCTCTCTCTCTCTCTCTCTCTACTCTGCTCGAGACGTTACGATAGTAGGGCTTGGTCTTTCAATCTTCTTCTCTCTCTCTCTCTTCTTCTCTCTTCTTCTCTTCTCTTCTCTTCTCTTCTCTTCTCTCTCTCTATCTCTCTCTCTCTCTCTCTCTCTCTCTCTCACACACACACACACACACACACACACACACACACACACACACACACACACACACACACACACACACACAAATACATGCACGTGCACCCAAGCCAATAAAAAAATAAATAACTACATATCCCATAACACAAGCAACAATGGCTGCACTCAGGCTAAAGCAAGCCCGAAATGAAAATAAAACACCGAAGAACCTCTCTTATCTCATCTTGCGCCATCATCCTCTTCAATCTTATCTCTCAGATTACCTTCATTATCTCTCAGCATTAACACTAGGGACTAGACACTCCACTGAGGGAAAGAGGGGAGCGTGGGGCAAAAGGAGGGGTGAGGAGAGACGAGGATGAGAGTAGTCAGAGGGGGATAGGAAGGCAGGAGGAAGGCAGAGGGGACGTAATGCAACACAGTAGAGCCATGGCACTTTTTGAATGGCACTTCCATCGACATCACTGACTGGACTCCCGATTGATATTTTTTTCCTTTGTGACTTGTTTATCAGTGTTAAAATGTCTACCTTTTTTCTTCGCAATACATATTATCACACTTCTTGTCCCCCTTTCCCCACCTTCCTAATCTCTGTCCCCCACGCCCTCCTACCATCCCCCCAAGTCCCTCCCCATTCCCTCCTACCACATCAGTGTATCCCCATTCCCTCCAACCCCAACAGTCCCTATCCATTCCCTCCTACCATCCCCAACTCCTCCTACCATCCCCAGTCCTTCCTCCCCCTGTACTCCATTATCTTCAACCCCCTCCTACGATTTTCCACCCCTCACCCCCCTTACCCCATGATACTGTACCAGGCACTTTCTTGCACCTTTTCTTCCCACTAACCTTGATGCTGTCCTTATCAGTCCCGTGACCTATGATGTCATACTTATTCAAGGTCATCCACGTATCACCTATTTCCTGTACTGTATCATTACCCCGTCCATCCTTAAGAATTTATAGGTCTATCTCCTCCTGCTTCTTTATACGGATTTTTCTTCCCTAACACCTTTCACCTCTGGATTCACTGAATCCCCTGATAAATAATTTCATACACAAAAAAGTAAAATAAATAAATTAATAAAATAACAGACTAAATGATAAGGCATCGCATATCCTCCACATCCCTCAACTCCTCGTGATACCATAAAGAAAAAAAAAGATGATGGGAACATGATAATGCTTACTGAAAGAAATACCGAGGCTCCTGTAACCCGATCCAGCCTATTGGGCCGATCCCTAAATACTTCAACAATTTTGATCGATTCGGAAGCAAAACTCTAAGAGCAAATATCTGAGAGTTTGATGTCAACTGATATTGCTAGAGAAAAAAAACTACAGACCCTCTCTTTTTTTCACCAAGTTGATAAAGCTTCAACATTTGTCTGTTTGTTTATTTTCCTTGAACGAATTATAATAACAATGGCAAGTAAGTTCATGATAAAAGAACTCCCTGAAAAGACCGATAAATATGATATAATGTAATATTATATATATATATATATATATATATATATATATATATATATATATATATATATATATATATATATACACACAACACACACACAAGCGCACACACACACACACCCCTCCTGCATCTCCTAATAAGTCTTCCTTCTCCTCTTCCTCCTGTTATCATCTAGCGTTCCTCTTCCTTTCGGTCGCATACTTGGAACGCTCGAATAATCCCCTCCCCCCTATCTGTCCACCCTACCTCCCCCCAACTACACTCCGCGTTATTTCCTTGTCGGGATGAGGAACGGAAGAGGAACGCTAAGTACTGCGGAAAGTATGCCGCCGCGTCCGCTTTGAAAAGGACGATAATCAAAAATGACAACCAACTATTATCATCATTCTTATCATCAGATACATGACTAAATAACCTGATTTCCCCTAAGAACGCATGCGAATTTACCATTAAAATCATCCTTATAGCTAAAAAAAAGATTAAAAAAGAAACAGATTTGCCCCTAAAACGCACCAAGGCGCAGCAGCTAAAAAACGACGACAGCAGCAGCAACAAAAACTCCAAATCTTGAGCAGATCTTCACCTTGAGAATTTCACGAAACAGAGGCGCCGACAGCCCAGTTGTCTGACGGGGATGGGGATGGGGATGGGGATGGGGATGGAGATGGGGGAGGGGATTAAGAGAGAATGCGACGGCGCCGAAAATGGGACGCACTGCTTCCTAATGGTGATAGGTTAGTTGAACAGGTGTTCCTGTTATCCTTTTAATTTATG
>NC_091555.1:42150466-42157966 GCF_042767895.1 Penaeus vannamei
AAAGATAGGGGAGGGATCATGGAGACACACGAAGGCCACCAAATTTATCCTAAAGATAATCGGTGAGAGAGCCTGCAAAGCTGAAAATGAAAGTAGGCTGCTATCCTCCTTCCCTGTGAATGCCCGCTTGGTTATATTATTCCTATTATTCCTTTTCATCTTCCCGTCAAGGAACACGTCATAGTCCACACCCTGAGTCACGGTGCTAGAGCCTACTCGAAAACCAAGTCATGTTACAGTCGTTCTAAAGCTGAGCGAATAAGAAAGGGCACGAACTACGAACTTACTCCTCGCCGGTTATTACCAACATTGAACATAACTGCGATAACGAAAATGTTGTAAACAAAAATATAAAAAAAATGCGGGTGAAACGAAGAGAGTAACTGCACAAACTCTGGTTATGCCTGCGATACACTCGGAAACCTAATCCGAAATATTGCATTACCTCGTGACGTCAGCGCGCGCACACACGAAAAGAGAGGAGCTTTGGATACTCTTGTTAGCGCTCAAAACCCCACTGGCCCCGTCGCGAACACGGACACGCGCTGCAAAGCTTCTTTCTCTTCCCTACCCATCGCGACAGAGATCGACACCGACTCCTGAACACCATGTTTTTTTGTTTTGTTTTTTAAAACAGCGAATTTCTGAACCGCAAACAGAAAATAACTTAACGAATACATCAAATCAAACTCAAATACGCGCAAGCGAATATTCAACCCCACACCTATAAATAACAACCAGAATCGCACCCACCCTAAACCACCCAAATGCAGTTCCAACGTAAATAAATCAAGCATGAGACCCTCCACGGCCAAAATGAACCAACACGATCCGTGGGCTTACTGGCCGCCCCCCCCCCTCCTCCTCCTCCTCCTCCTCCTCCTCCTCACTCCTCCTCCTCCTCCTCCCCTTCCTCCTCCTCCTCCTCCTCCTCCTCCTCCTCCTCCTCCTCCTCCTCCTCCTCCTCCTCCCTCCGTTGGTCGGTCGCCGCGCGTTCCCCGGATCTCTCAACACCTACGAAAGCTCTCGGATTATACTACACTTCTTTGGACTCGCTTGCTTTCACGGCCCTGATACACGGTGACCTTGCACTTGGATCGGAGAAGAGTGTGGGTAATGCTATTAAGTACGTTTACGGCGATGGTATCACTGCTATAGATGATGATGGCTGAATATAGTGATGGTTGTGGTGGCGATGGTGATGTGGAGAGTAATGATGACGAGGCTAATGATGCACACACACACAAAATATAATTCATGTCTCAAGATTTCTGCAAGGTACTTTATATACTCATAATGAAACCATTCCAAGGTACTTTACATATTCATAATGGAACCATTCCAAGGTATTTTAAAAATTCATAATGAAACCATTCCAACAGGACAACAAGGGTTTCCTAAAACAATAAAAGAAAACCCATCAATAGGCAAAACACAGACTCCCCACGTGTACCCAACTCCCTGAAACTTCTTCACATCCGCCGAGACCTAGCATCGAGCCAACGACTAGGTCATCCGCCACGACCTCGTACGTCACCCAACTCCAGAGGGTCATTCAAGTGTTGGTCTTTAAAGCTCAATACAAATAACAAATATTTACGCACACTTGAACCACTAAAATTCGGGGAGTTTATGAGGCAAGGATGGGCGACAGGTGATGACTTATCGAGCCGATGAACGATAAGTCATTCATATACAGCCGTCAGATGTGGAGCGCAAATTGTTAGTGTGGATACAGGCGGTTTGCGAATCGGCCCATCATATCCGCCGCAATTTCCAGCCAATACGTACCATACCCTTTTCCATACCCAACATCTCCCAACCACACAGCTGACCTTAACTTCTCATAAGAAATGAGACAGGTTCCCGAAAGGATTACTGTTACATTGGTGGGGATCCATAAGTCACGCCATGGATAACGAACTTCGATGAAACCATACTTCCCGAATCCTCGCAGGAGTCACTCGTCATGAGGATTCCATAACATAGGGTTCATAAGGAGCTCCCTGATTGCGTGATTCGTGAGACATCCTCGAGACAGTTCGCGTGGGGGTTTTCGTAGGAAGATTCAGGACGGAAAAAGGGTAAGAGGAAGAGGAAGGGGAAGGGGAAGGGAAAGGGGAAGAGAAAGGGGTAATGGAAATGGAAATGGAAAGGGGGGAGGTGGGGGAGCGGGAAAATGAGATAGAGATAGAGACAGATAAATAGATAGAGAGGGAGGGAGGGGGGGAGGGTCAATGGCCAAGTTCATGGCGATGGCGCAGGTGGCACCCAAAGCCGTGTGCAAAACTGATGTCAACCTGCCAACGGAACGAGGATCCAAGCCAGGATTACAAGTCGCTAACTTGAATCTGGCTCAAAAGTTGGCAACAGAAATTACGGTCATTCTAACGACGAACGACCCAGCTATCCTATCCTTAAAGAGTCAAACATATGCTAAGTCTACAGCGAAGGTCTTTAACATAGGCTATTAGGGGAGGCTTTCCATCAGTCAATCAATGACGCCTCCAGTCAATAAACAGCAGCAGCAGCACGTGCAGCGACTGACAACGACGATCAACACACGTTATATCATGAACGTCATTACACTTCATAAGTAAACAGTATGTCGATCTACTTTCACCCCCCACCCCCAGCCCCCTGCGTTCATCCCTTAAAATTAAAAGCAACAATAAAAAAAAAACATCCAAACATAAAAACACAAATCCTCATCTTAGAACCGCACACGATTCATAATCGATCCCTCCCTTCAATTACCTTACGACGCCGATGAATAAAGGGAAGGATTAATGGGCATTCGTGAAATACCCGCAGGCACAGCGGAGCCAAACCAACAATAAACAAGAACAATCAGTCGATAAACAACCACGGCCGAGCGTACTTGCAAGCCCATTAGTGCCGCGACTAGTCACAGCAACCGTGTGTTTTGTGTCATGCAAAAGGCGCCTTGTAACCCGAGTCAGTTGAAGAGAGGGAGAGAAAGGGAGAGAAGGAGGGAGGAAGGGAGAGAGAGAGGGAGGGAGGGAGAAAGGAAGAGAGGGAGGGAGAAAGGAAGAGAGGGAGGGAGAAAAGGAGAGAGGGAGGGAGAAAAGGAGAGAGGGAGAGAAAAGGAGAGAGGGAGAGAGGGAGGGAGAGGGAGAGAGAGAGAGAGGGAGGGAGAGAGAGAGAGCGAGAGATGGAGAGAGAGAGAGAGAGAGAGAGAGAGAGAGAGAGAGAGAGAGAGAGAGAGAGAGAGAGAGAGAGAGAGAGAGAGAGAGAGAGAGAGAGAGAGAGAGCGAGAGAGAGAGAGAGAGAGAGAGAGAGAGAGAGAGAGAGAAACATGCGAGCGGGCAACCTCCCTCAACAGGATGATTTAGCAACTACACTACCAAGTAGCGTCCAACAAAGAACCAAAGCAATGCAAATACCGAATGAGAACGCCCCCCCCCTCTCCAACCTCCAAGGCAAAAAAATAAAGCCAAAATAGCGTGCAGGCACACAAGCGAGAGTGAGAGTGAGAGTCAGAGAGTATCCCGTCAAGTATCGAACTGTAGCAAGACAGGAGTAAGGAGACGGCACGGAGAGGAAGAGTAAGGGGCAAGCATGAGGGAGGAGGGAAGTAAAAGGGGAGGTGGGAAGGGGAGGAGGGTGGGGATGGGGGTGGGGGTGGAGGAAGTGAAAGAGGAGGGGAGGGGGAGGTAGAGGAGGGAAGGAAGGAGATGGAGAAAGGGAGGAAGGGAGGGAGGGAGGAAGGAAGAGAAAGAGGAAGGAAGAGAGAGAGAGAGAGGAAGAGAGAGAGAGAGGAAGAGAGAGAGAGAGAGAGGAAGAGAGAGAGAGAGAGAGAGGAAGAGAGAGAGAGAGAGAGGAAGAGAGAGAGAGAGAGAGAGAGAGGAAGAGAGAGAGAGAAGGGAGAGAGAGAGAGAGAGAGGAAGAGAGAGAGAGAGAGGAAGAGAGAAGAGAGAACGAGAGAGAGGAAGAGAGAGAGAGAGGAAGAGAGAGGAAGAGAGAGGAAGAGAGAGAGAGAGAGAGAGAGAGGAAGAGAGAGAGAGAGAGGAAGAGAGAGAGAGAGAGAGAGAGAGAGAGAGAGAGAGAGAGAGAGAGAGAGAGAGAGAGAGAGAGAGAGAGAGAGAGAGAGAGAGAGAGAGAGAGAGAGAGAGAGAGAGAGAGAGAGAGAGAGAGAGAGAGAGAGAGAGAGAGAGAGAGAGAGAGAGAGAGAGAGAGAGAGAGAGAGAGAGAGAGAGAGGGAGGGATGGGGGGAGGAAGTAAGAAAGATGGAAGGCGATAGAGGAGTAGGGGGCGCAGATGAGAGGGGCAGCAGCATCACAAGCGAGTCAAAGCTAAGCTCGGAGGGTCGCCTGGTGGCACGTCCGATCACATTACTCGTGTCCTTGTGGCGGCCGAAGACAAAAATAATTGCGAGGTGGTCGGTCGCCTCTCCCGCCACGCGCGGCCCCTGCGTGTCGCCGTCGCGCGCACCGCGCTCTTCCTGAACGCCGCACCTGACCGCCGGAAATCGTATCTGGCACCCAAATCAGCTGTGCGTGCCTGGCAGTAACCCTTCCCTCCCTTCTGAATATGATACTCTACAAGGGAAGGATAAGAATAAATTATCGGAAGGCCACAGCATCGCCCTTTAAATCGTAAAGTGCACAGATGCCGTGTCATGAACTTGCACATTTTTGCAGAGGGTTGTATTGACCACTGTAATAAATTGCGAAAATTATTATTTCCTAAACAATGTATCGCTGCATGACGGACTTCACGCATGAACGTGCGAGAACGCGTGCGCGCGCGTGCAAGAGTGCGTACGATTGCGTGTCCAAGAGTTTGCGTGCGCAGGCGCGCCTAGGGCAACGCACATCAACCCACAACCTTGGCCAAAAGAGTTTCCGCACGCGTTTGAGAACGATCCCAATCGAGCCCGACCATTCCACAAAAAACCTCCCATTCACTGAACGGCGGACGACCAACATAAACACTAAGTGCTTAAATTCCTCGTAATCAGCGACCTCCCGCCCGGCCCTCCTCCACCCCTCCCCACCCCCTCCGTACCGCCTGGCATTGTGTCCCCGTGTCCCGTGCCCGAAAGGCTACCGGGGTTACTGCAACCTTATACCACTCGCCCACGCGTTGCCGCCCTCCGCCGATGCACAGCCACTGAAGCCCCTCCGACGATGCTTTAACACACGCCCTGCACGACGAAGATGATCCAAGAGCTAAATATAATCGCGATCAAGGCTTCCGCGGCAGGGGAGAAGGACGACGAATGTTAAAGCAAGAAAATAAGAGAGAGAATCGCGGAAATGGAGATAAGATGCGCGGGGATGTTTTGAGTTGAGTACGGGGAGGGAGGAATGAGGAAGAGCAAAAGGTGGGAGGAAGGGGGAGGAGAGGAAACGAGGAGGGGGAAGGAGAGGAAACGAGGAGCGGCAGGGGAGGGGACGAGGAGGGTGGGAGGAAAGGGGACGAGGAAAGTGGGTGGGGAGGAGACGAGGAAGGTGGGAGGAGGGGACGATGAAGGCGGGGGAGGAGGGGAGAGAGATAAAGGAAGGAAAAGAAGGGGGAAAGAGGAAGAGCAGGGGGAGGATTGGTAGGGAGAGGGGATAAAGTGGACAAAAATGAAGAGGTCTCAATAGGATGATGCGGATGAGAATGCGGATTAGAATGAAGAGGAAGAGGCGTAGGAGGAAAAGAGGCAGAGGATGGAAAGAGGATGAGGAGGAGGTGGAGGGACAGATGAGGACGAGAGGGGAAAGGAGGACGAGGAGGGAAAGAAAGGAGGGCGTGGAGGGAAAGAAAAGAGGAGGAGGAGGAGAGGAGGGAAAGAGAGGAGGAGGGAAATGGAAAGAGAGAGGAGGAGGAGGAGGGGAAGAGAGAGGAGGAGGAGGGAAAGAGAGAGGAGGAGAAGGGAAAGAGAGGAGGAGGAGGGAAAGAGAGAGGAGGAGGAGGGAAAGAGAGGAGGAGGAGGGAAAGAGAGAGGAGGAGGAGGGAAAGAGAGGAGGAAGAGGAGGAGGAGGGAAAGAGAGGGGAGGAGGAGGGAAAGAGAGGAGGAAGAAGAGGAGGAGGGAGAGAGAGGGAGGAAGAAGAGGAGGAGGAAAGAGAGGAGGAGGAGGAGGAGGAGGAGGAGGAGGAGGAGGGGAGGAGGAGGAGGCAAAGAGGGGGGGTGATGGAGAGATGGGGAGGTGGAGGATTAAGAGAGTAGAAAGCGGGAAAGGGAGCTGGAACAAGCAAAATTTTAAAGGTACAGAGAACAAAGCAGTATGGCTTGGAGAAAAAAAAATAAAAATAAATAGAGATATATATATATATATATATGTGTGTGTGTGTGTGTGTGTGTGTGTGTGTGTGTGTGTGTGTGTGTGTGTGTGTGTGTGTGTGTGTGTATATGTATATATATATATATATATATATATATATATATTAGAGAGAGAGAGAGAGAGAGAGAGAGAGAGAGAGAGAGAGAGAGAGGGGGGGGGGGAGAGAACGAGAAAGTGAGAGAGAGAGAGAGAGGAGGAAGGGAGAAAGTGAGTGAGTGAGTGAGTGAGTGAGTGAGTGAGTGAGTGAGTGAGTGAGTGAGTGAGTGAGTGAGTGAGTGAGTGAGTGTGTGCGTGAGTGCGTGCGTGTGTGTCTGTCCCGTTGCAGCTAATGGCCCCACGATGGAATGTCGCACTCCCGCCCCCAACCTCTCCTATTCTGCCCCAACGCTATCGCTTCCCAGCACAACAATAATATTTATTTGTGTTGTAAGATAGCCACGACCAGGGGGGGGGGGGTTGAGCGGGCGCGGGCAACGGTGCAGCGGCCGCCCGATACCCTCGTTGAACATACTTGAATAGAGCTGAGGCGGAGGTGGTTGCCTTGCCCAATCTTATTCCCAGGCATATATACTTTAATGTATTGTCTATGCAGCAACACGTGATTCGTGCTGACAGACTAATTACGAGGCCCAGGAATAAATCAGTCTGAGAGAAAGCAAAATGCACAACGTTTAAACAAACCTCGCAAGTCTTTCGGGAAACATATTTATTTTCTTCTCTCGGGTCCTTGCGTCACGTAGCGTGAGTCACCGCCAATCAAAATATAATCCAAGGATGACCAAGGAGCACGACCATCAAGCGACACCTTGTTACGCCCCACCAGCCTCTCCCCTTACCTACCCCAACCCTCCCTCCACCCTCCCCGCACCCCCTTCTCCCTCCTCGCCCCTTCCCGCTCCCCTTTCCCCTCCCCTTCCTTCCTTCCCCCTGTCCCCTCTCTCCCCCCGATTGCCCAGCTGCTACTACTGACCTGCGAGGCATCCGGGCGACACGTCCAAGACACCTAAATCCTTTACGAGTCAGGAAAAATGCCTTACCTGAAAATAAAAACAAGAAAAATATTAACATGTGTACAATGTAAGATATCTAAGAATAAAGCACCAATTCTGCTAAAGATAAGCATAAAAATGTTTGCTAACTTAAATGCTACTCTGCTGCATACAATCATGCAATGCATCCTCTTCATCGACATGCTATTCGCAAG
>NC_091555.1:42162966-42187966 GCF_042767895.1 Penaeus vannamei
CGGAGATGGAAGAGGGGAGAAAGGAAAAGTGAGAGAAAGAAGTGGGTCGAAGAGCTTAGGAAAAGGGGAGGGTAGGGGAGAGAAGAGGCAGTGCAAGGGAAAGCTTACAGAGAAAGGAGAAATTAAAAAAGGAAAGGAAAGGGAGTAAAACGGGATAAAAAAAAAAAAAAAAAAAAAAAAAACGGAGGAGAAGGGGAACAAGAAAAGAAAAACACTAAGAAAGAGAAGGGAAACCGACGGTGAAAGGGGGAAAGAAAACAAAGAAGGGAAACAATGGAGAAAGGAGAGAGAAAGAAAGAAGGAACCCGTGAGGTGGGGGGGGGGGGGGGGAGCACGTCCCTATGAGTACGGTAGCGCGGGTCGGGACCTTACAAGGCGCTGGGAGAGCAACCATCCCACTTACGGCGCGACGGAGACAGATGGCGGGAGCAGGAAGAGGAGAAGGGAGGGCCAAGTGGGAGTGTCCGACGAGGGGGAGGGAGGGAGAGAGGGGAGGAAGAGAGAGAGAGGAAGGGAGGGAGAGAGGAAGGAAAGAAGAGAGGAAGGGAGGAAGGAGAGAGAGGGGGGAGAGGGAAGGGAGGGAGGGAGGGGAGAAAGAAAGGGAAGCGAGGGAGGGGAGGGAGAGAGAGAGGGAGGTAGGGAAGGGTGCGATACACAGGGAAGGTAGGGAGGGAGGGGGAATTAGGGAGAGGGGGAGAGAGGGAGGGATGGGAGAGGGGGAGAGGGAGAGAGGGAGGGAGGGGAGAGGGAGGGGGAGAGGGAAGGAGGGAGAGGCGGAGGGAGGGAGGGTTAGGGGGGAGAGAGCGAGGGAGGGAGAGGGAGAGGGAGGGAGAGGAAAGGAAAGGGAAAGGGAGAGGGAGAGGGAGAAGGGAGAGAGGAGAGGGAGAGGGAGAGAGAGAGAGAGAGAGAGAGAGAGAGAGGGAGAGAGAGAGAGGGAGAGAGAGGGAGAGAGAGAGAGAGAGAGAGAGAGAGAGAGAGAGAGAGAGAGAGAGAGAGAGAGAGAGAGAGAGAGAGAGAGAGAGAGGGAGAGAGGGAGAGGGAGAGAGGGAGAGGGAGAGGGGGAGAGAGGAGAGAGGAGAGGGAGAGAGGGAGAGGGAGAGAGAGAGAGAGAGAGAGAGAGAGAGAGAGAGAGAGAGAGAGAGAGAGAGAGAGAGAGAGAGAGAGAGAGAGAGAGAGAGAGAGAGAGAGAGAGAGAGAGAGAGGAAGGGAGGGACATAAAGTGAAATGAAAAAAGCAAGAGAGCTGAAGAATGATTGTGTGTGTGTGTGTGTGTGTGTGTGTGTTTATGTGTGTGTGTGTGTGTGTGTGTGTGTGTGTGTGTGTGTGTGTGTGTGTGTGTGTGTGTGTGTGTGTGCGTGCGTGCGTGCGTGAGTGCGTGCGTGCGTGCGTGCGTGCGTGTGTGTGTGCGTGCGTGTGTGTGTGTGTGTGTGTGTGTGTGTGTGTGTGTGTGTGTGTGTGTGTGTGTGTGTGTGTGTGTGTGTGTGCGTGCGTGTGTGTGCGTGTGTGTGCGTGTGTGTGTGCGTGTGCGCGTGCGTGTGTGCGTATGTCTTAGGATCTGGGGCAGGGGGAAAGGAGGAGGAGGGGGGTTAGAAACACCTTAATCCTCCCTCTATTACAATGAGTCACGAGTTGGCTGACTTCGTGCTTCAATTCTTTTTTATTATAGGAGCGAGAGAAACATATAAATAAACCATTTCAAGTCTCCATGCTCATTGAGACTATTATCACTTAAAAAAAAATCTGAGAGTCGTATCCTCCCACAGTCCGGCACTTCAATGTTTATCGCGAAGTTCTAGAATTATAATTCCTCTATCTTAAGGCACGTTCAAATACGCTTGGGAGAATAAGAATAAGAGTAAAAGAATAATAATCACACACAGTAAGAGAGGAAAAGTCAGCACGCGCAAAAATAAACATTCCCGAGTAAATCCAAAGATTAAACTTGGTAGCCCAAAACAACTATTTTTCTAACCTTTAGACTGCAGAAAATGTCCAAAAATACATCCGAGATGGAAGTGAAAAAATACAAATCTATTTTTCTGACCTCTAGACTGCTGACAATGTCAAAAATCTCATTTTCTCGGAGATGGCGTGGCAGAGTACAGAAAACGGGACATCCTTGCATTATTCTGCTGAACTGGTATATCTGTCAGCCCTATTTCACTTCCTTAACAATCGAAGAGGGGGAGGGGGAGGAGGAGGGGAAGGAGGAGGAGGAGGAGGAGAGGGGAAAGAGGAGGGGAGGAGGAGGAGGAGGGGAAGGAGGAGGGGAGGGGAAGGAGGAGGTGGAGGGGGAAGGAGGAGGACGAGGAGGGGAGGGGAAGGAGAAAGAGGAGGAGGGTGAAAGGAAGAGGAGGAGGGAAGGAAGGAGGAGGGAGGGGGAGGAGGAGGAGGAGGGGGAAGGAGGAGGGGGAGGAGCAGGAGGGGGGAGGGGGAGAGGAGGAGGAGGAGGGGAAGGGGGAGGAGGAGGAAGGGGAGGAGGAGGGGAAAGGGGAGGAGGAGGAGGAGGGGGAGGATGAGCAGGGGTACAAAAAGAAAAAGAGGAAAAAGACATAAAAGAAAAGGACTCGCTGACACGACCCCACGTGCCAGATCGTGCAGTCAGGCCAAAACCAATGCCCCATATACAGTATCGCGTGGCGTTGGCCCGAGGTGACGCTCATCGGGCGCCCCTGTCACCCCTGCGATCTGACAACGAGGTGCGTTTCGTAACCAGCTCCTGCGCCGGCGAGATCAAAGCCCCGACTGGCCGAGGAGACTGAACGCTCCAAACGAATGCCGCGGCCGCCCAAACACAAGAGGAGGACAGGAAGCGACTCCCCTAACCGGCTCGTGACTCTCACAGTGGGAAAGGGTAAATAAAGACGAAGGGACGCAGGAGCTCGCGAGTGTGCGTCCGTTCTCGGGTTCTCCCAGTATTATCACCAACGTCCATCCGGTGGCACGGCTGGCACTCTCGTTCCTGGCACTCCACGGGCGATGACGCCGTCAGTCATTTACACTGATAGCGAGAAAGGTAGGGAATGTGCGATGATGATGAGGAGAGTGAAGGGGAGGGTGGAGGGAGAAAGTTAGGTGCATGAGAAGAAAGGAGAAGATAAAAGAAGGCACAGAAAGTGGAAGAATTGAAGGCAGATGGACTGGGAGACATTAATGCCCAGGCAGGGGTAGGGGAAAAGGAAGGAGGAGGAGGAGGAGGAGAAAAATAGAAAAAGAAGAGCCAGACGAAGCAAGAGGAGGTAAACCAAGAAGGGCGCAGGTGGATGGGAAGAGGTGGGTAAGAATTAGGGAAGGGGAAAGAAGGTAGGAATGGGAGGGAGGTCGAGAGGGGGGCCGAGAGGGGGGCCGAGAGGGGGGAGGGAGGTCGATTCAAACGCAGTTAAGGTCAGCAGGTCCGTTGCTTAGTCATAGAACCAAGGTATAGCGGCCTGTGCAGCCCACTGTCGATCCCCCATCGCTTTTAAACCCTAACATTACCCGCTCAAAACATGATCAGTGACTCATACACATTCTGTCAGTTTATATTCTTATTATATTTTCTAATCCGCTTCTTCCTCTGACTACACCGTTCTGGTTCGACACTTTTTCCGTTTTATACACATTATCATCTACATCAACATTAACTGTCTGCCTGTGTGCTTGTTTGCCTGCCTGCCTACCTGCTTGTTTGCCCGCCTGCCTGCTTATTTGCCTGTCTGCCTGCTTCCTTGCCTTTCTGATTAATTGTCTGCTTGCTTGCCTGTCTGCTTAACTGCCTGCCTGCCTGCTTGTTTGCCTTTTTGCTTGCTTGTCTGCATGCATGCTTGTTTGCCTGCCAGTCTGCTTGCTTGTTTGCCTTTCTGCTTAACTGCCTGCCTGCCTGCTTAACAACCTTCCTGTCTGCCTGCTTGCTTGCCTTTCTGCTTAACCGACTGCCTGCCTGTCTACCTGCTTGTTTGCCTTTCTCATTGTCTGCTTGCTTGCCTTTCTGCTGAACTGCCTGCCTGCCTGCTTGTTTGCCTGTCTGCTGAACTGCCTGTCTGCTGAACTGCCTGCCTGCTTGTTTGCCTTTCTCAGCCTGCTTGCTTGCCTGTCTGCTGAACTGCCTGCCTGCTTGTTTGCCTTTCTGCTGAACTGCCTACCTGCTTGTTTGCCTTTCTGCTTAACTGCCTGCCTGCTTTTTTGCCTTTCTGCTTAACTGCCTGCCTGCTTGTTTGCCTTTCTTCTGAACTGCCTGCCTGCTTGTTTGCCTTTCTTCTGAACTGCCTGCCTGCTTGTTTGCCTTTCTGCTGAACTGCCTGCCTGCTTGTTTGCCTCTCTGCTGAACTGCCTGCCTGCTTGTTTGCCTCTCTGCTTAAACTGCCTGCCTGTCTACCTGCTTGTTTGCCTTTCTCATTGTCTGCTTGCTTGCCTGTCTGCTGAACTGCCTGCCTGCTTGTTTGCCTTTCTGCTGAACTGCCTGCCTGCTTGTTTGCCTTTCTGCTGAACTGCCTGCCTGCTTGTTTGCCTTTCTGCTGAACTGCCTGCCTGCTTGTTTGCCTTTCTGCTGAACTGCCTGCCTGCCTGTTTACCTTTCTGCTTAACTGCCTGCCTGCTTGTTTGCCTTTCTGCTGAACTGCCTGCCTGCTTGTTTGCCTTTCTGCTGAACTGCCTGCCTGCTTGTTTGCCTCTTTGCTTAAACTGCCTGCCTGTCTACCTGCTTGTTTGCCTTTCTCATTGTCTGCTTGCTTGCCTGTCTGCTTGTTTGCCTTTCTGCTGAACTGCCTGCCTGCTTGTTTGCCTTTCTGCTGAACTGCCTGCCTGCTTGTTTGCCTTTCTGCTGAACTGCCTGCCTGCTTGTTTGCCTTTCTGCTGAACTGCCTGCTTAACTGCCTGTCCGCTACTTTGCCCGGCTGCCTATGAGGATGAAGAAGGAAAATTCGGAGGAGAAACAGGAGGAGAAAGAGCAAGGAAGAGAAATCGGAGGAGGAGAAGAAACCGGATGAGGAGCAAGGATGAGAAATCGGAAGAGAAGGAGGAGCAAGGAGGAGAAACCGGAGGAGGAGCAAGGAGAAGAAACCGGAGGAAAAGGAGGAGCAAGGAGGAGAAATCGGAAGAGAAGGAGGAGCAGCAAGGAGGAGAAACCGGAGGAAGAGGAGGAGCAAGGAGGAGAAATCGGAAGAGAAGGAGGAGCAGCAAGGAGGAGAAATCGGAGGAGGAGGAGATGGAGGACGAGGAGGGCAAGGTGACAAGCAAGAAGTCCCAATCTGTGACGCACGAGAACTGATCCCTCCAAAGCCCAGTAAGCGTCATGCTGCAGGTGCGGGATCGAAATGAATATAAAGCAAAGGAAAATACGGAGAAACCTACTATAACAATAACAAAAATAAAAAATAATAGTAAAATGAGAATAAATCGCAGAGAGAGCTGGAAATGAGAGGCATAGCACGCGGTAAACATGTATGAAATAATCAAATTGGGGACGCGATATCTCAAGGATATGAAACGTTCATAAACGATTAGTTATCACATCAGCTTTAGCTTGGAGAAAGAGAAAGTGATGAGACAGAGAAATAAAGAATAAAAGATACGCAACTGCTTAACAAACATACAAAAAAACCATAGCTGTATCTATACCGACTTTCACATACAAACACAAACAAAACAAACGCAGCAGCACAGTGGGTTTCATCAAAGGCAAATTCTCGATCGACCGAGGAGCCAAGAGTTACAGCACACACACAAACACTGCTTAAAAAAAATCCTGAACGCTGAATATCCCTAACCTTGACTTTCACTGGACTATGCACGCAGATCCGACAAGAGATCAACTAAACGAAGAGGAGTGTAAGCGAACAGCACGTAGAGTTATAACAAAATTCTAAAATAATAAAAACAATTATAGTGACGACGATGGACGGAAAAAAAATAAAGGGCATAAAATTAAATAAATGAAAAAAAAAATGTACCCCGACCGAACAAAACAATATCATCGATTATGAATCAAATTAGAAGCGAATTCCGCACAATAAAGGGGCTCCCATATCGACTAGAATTGTTGAAAATAAATCAAATCTCCAAAACCCGAACCACCGACTATATTTAGTTCTGCCATGCGTGAGAAACAGTTACAACAATAATAATCTCCATGATGACAAAAATGTTGTTATAATGATAATAACAACGATAATAGTGAAGGCACTTCACCCCAACACTAATATCAATTATTACAGTATTACACGCACTCTTATTCTGTTTGTTTGTGTGTGTCGACGTGGGTACGTGCACACGAGCGCACGAGCGCACGAGCGCACGAGACAGAGACAGAGACAGAGACAGAGACAGAGACAGAGACAGAGACAGAGACAGAGACAGAGAAAGAGAAAGAGAAAGAGAAAGAGAAAGAGAAAGAGAAAGAGAAAGAGAAAGAGAAAGAGAAAGAGAAAGAGAAAGAGAAAGAGAAAGAGAAAGAAAGAAAGAAAAAGAGAGAGAGAAAGAAAAAGAGAGAAAGAAAGAAAGAGAGAAAGAGAGAGAGAGAGAGAGAGAGAGAGAGAGAGAGAGAGAGAGAGAGAGAGAGAGAGAGAGAATCTATTTCAACCTCTCCACCCTCCATCATCCACCTGCCTCTCCTTCTCCCTTCCTCCACTCTAGGCGAGCGCCGCCCCACGAATTCCCCCGAACGTGAAAGTGTGTAGCACAGGAAGTGCTCGCCGCGCGCCGCCACGCCAACAATGGGAGACGTGGACCGGAGAACACCATACAATGAGCCGACACGTTGCAATGACGGCGCAAATCGTGGGAGTTCCGCTGCCGAGTTATCTCCGCAAGATTCTTCATAACCGTCTTTACAAAAATGCAATAATCAAAAAAATAAAATTGTCTAAACTCCACTAATTATCTAATGCACTGTGCCAGATTCCTCACAAACGCAACAGCGCATCATCCACCAGGCACATAAGAGTAAATACACTGAAAACAGCCTCTGCAAATAAGTAAACGAACAAAAGGACGATTATTAGTAATGAAGCCCAGCGAGGAGCGAACGATCACCCAAGGACGCCAATATAACGAGCAGCGGACGAGCAAGTCCATCGAACATCACCGAATAAACAATCAAAACCCCAAAAAATCTCTCATGACGAAAGCAGCAATAAAGAAAAGCGAGCAGCGAGTGACGTCATCCCGGCTGATGGATATTGGATGCACTTCGGCTTGAAGCGTCGCGCCCCAACTCTCCCTCAAGGGCGACCCATTGAAGGAAATTCGGAGAGAAATCTTGGGTGCTTCGGAGACTTGGGCCTGCCGAGTGCGACTGCCTGCCTGCAACCTGCTTGCTTATTATATCTCGATGGTTGTCTTACTTATACATGACATGGTTTTACATGCCTGCCTGCCATATTTCCTCGATCGTCACATTTATACCATTGTTTTACATACGTGTCTGCTTGTCTGCCTTTTCTGTCTGCATTCCTACTTGCTTACCTCTACCTGCTGGTCTTATATGCCATATTTTTTCCCTGCTTGTCTTATTTATACTGTTGTTTTCATGCCAGCTCCTTTGCCTGCCTGCCTGTTTGCTAGCCTGCCTGCCTGCCTTCCAGGCTGTCTGTTAGTCTGCTTGCCTGTCTGCTTCTCTGTCTGTTATCCTGCTCGTCTGTCTGCTTATTTGTCTGTTATCCTGCCTGCCTGTTTGTGTAGTGATGGTGGTGATAGCAATAGCAATAGTAATTGTAGTAGTGAGATTAATAGTGAGAATAGTAGTAAAAAAAGTAGTGAGAGCAGTAGTGAGAACAGTAGCAACAGCAATAGTAAAAGTAGTAGTAAAAGTAGAAGTAATAGTAGTAGTAATAGTAGTAGTGATAGTAGTAGTGATAGTAGTAGTGATAACAGAAGTAGTAATAATAACAGTAGTAATAATAGTAGTAATGGTAGTAGTGATGGCAGTAATAACAGTAGTTATTGTAGTAGCAATAGTAGTAGTGGTGGTGGTAATAATAGTAGTAGTGATGGTTTTAGTAACAGTAGTTCAGGTATGGAAGTAGTGGAAGTAGTAGTGGGGAAGATGGAGGAATAGAAAGAGTTGGGGGAGAGGGAGGTTGAGGGGAGGAAGAGTGAAAGGAAAAGAAGGGGAAGGTGGAGGGTATGTGGAGGGGGAGGGGGAGGGAGGAGGAGAGAAGTAGAAGGAGGAGGAGTGAGAGAGAAGGAGAAAGGAGGAAGAGAGGGAGGAGGAGGAGCAGGAGAGGGGGAGGAAGAGGAGGAGGGAGGAGAAAAAGGGGGAGAGGGGGTGAGGATTGAGGGAGGGGAGAGGGTTGTGGATGAGGAGGAGGAAGGGATGAGGATGATGATGATGAGGAGGGAGAGGGATGAGGATGATGATGATGATGATGAGAAGAGGGGAGAAGGGAGGGAGGTGGAGAGGAGGGAAAGGATAGGGGGAGGAGTAGGAGGGAATAGGGAAGAGGGGTGAAGGGGAGGGTGGAGGAGAGGGGGAGGGAGGGAGAGGAGAGAGGCAGGGGAGGGAGGAGGAGGAGGGAGGGAGGGAGAGGGAGGGGGGGAGAAAAGGAAGAGGAAGAGGAAGAGGAGGAGGAGGAGTAGGGGGAGGATGGGGAGGAGGAGGAGGGATAGGGGAACAGAGGGATGAGGGAGAAGGACGAGATTATGAGGAAGAGTGAGGAGTAGGAGGAGGAGGAGGAAAAGGGGGGAAGGGAGGGAGGAAAAAGAGAGGAAGAGGAGTAGGGAAGAGGAGAAGGAGGAGGAGGAGGAGGGAGTGGATGAGAGAGAGAGTGGATGAGGAGGGAGTGGAGGAGGGAGGAGAGGAGGGAGGAGTGGAGGAGGGAGGAGGAGGAGGAGGGAGGTAGGGGAGGAGTAGGAGGAGGAAAGGGGAAGGAAGGAAGGAGGAGTGAGGAGGAGAGAGAGGAGGAGAGGAGGAGGAGGAGGGAGGAGGAGGAGGAGGAGGAGGAGGAGGAGGACGGAGGAGGAGGAGGAGGCGGAGGAGGCGGCGGCGGTGCGGCAAGGCAGGCAGAGTGCAGGTAAGAGGAGGTCGAGACGAGCGATGACTCACCCGTCATTGACAGAGCCTGGCGACCCACCTGGTGCCTCAGCCCCCGCCCCTCCCTCCCTCCCTCCCTCCCATCCCCAGCCGCCCTCACCATCCCTCACCACCTGGTGCCTAACTATCTACCGTCCTCACCATTCCTCACAACCAGCTCACTCACTACCACCATTCCTCATTACCCGCATTCACCGACCTGCCTCATCGTCTCTCCTTGCCATCTGTGCGCTCCCCTCTCTCGCCACCTGGACGCCGCACCACCTACCTCCACCACCTGCCCTCGCCTGGCCTCGCTTCGCAATCCTCCACCATCTGGCGATTCACCATCCCCCACATCGCACCTCACCCTCACCATCTCCTCATAACCTAGTGCGTGACTGCCACTCCCCTCATTAATGCTCACCACATGGCGTCCCCGGGCTCTCCCCGCCACCTGCCCATATTACACCTCATTACTATCTGTCCTCACTCACCCTCATCTCGGCTTCACGAACTCCACCGTTCTCACCATCTACATCCCTCTCACTCCCACGACTTTAAAGGCACAGGCACCAGACTGGCTATGAATATGACTGCAATATCCCCTGTTCTAGAATGACAATGTGTGACACTGCAGAGAGAACAGCCACACCTCCGTTTAAACATTCTACATACGGTCGTTTCACCACAATATATTCTCGATACATCTACATCCAGCCACCGCCCTCGCTAGCCTTCACCACCACTCTCCATCCTGGTGTGATCACATGACCTCACATATCCCACTTCATTATAAAAAAAATTAGGTTTCATTAGCCTTGCATAAAAACACATTTCTTCGAAGCCAATATCCGTTACAGTTAATGAAAAAGTGAACATTAAATCACCAGATAATAAAAATCTAAAAGACATTATAGCATTAGACTTTGAAGCTGAAATTGCAACGATGTCCTGAACTCTGGCACAAGGTCCCGTCCGAGCAAGAGCGTCTGTTATCTCCCCAAGATCCTCTGACGTCGTAGCTCTCCTGCAGCCTCAAGAGACCTCGCGGCGATTGTTTACACTGGTTCTAAGGGTTCAACGTTTATTGTGGGCTGACCTTCAACCAACGCCATAGAGGAAACATGACCATCATGGGAACTGCTCGGTCTGGAGTCTAGAGCGAGACTCACTCTCGTTTACTAGACCTTTTTTGACAGGTTCTTAATTAGGCATATGCTAATTTTCCTTTGAATTGATTTCATGTTCGTCATTAAATGTTGACTTCAATGTTGATAACTGTTTAACTACATTTGTGTAGATTACAACGGCTTTCTATCATCATCTTTACTTCAATACTATAGACGTCGAATACATGAATCTACTTGAAATAAAAAAGGAAATCAGGACCACCCTTTACAGGACTGTGACACATTACTTCGAAAGGAAATAGAAAAAAAATACGGCCGTGCATTTCATGGCTTTGGTGTTCTTTAAAACCACCCCCATTCCATTCAATCCACCAATCTTCAATCCGTCTTCCGAGCCCATCACAAAGAAAGGAAAAGCAAAATTCTCTCTTCCCCTACCCTCCTCCCCCTCACCCTCGCCCTCCCCCGCCACCGCCATAACCGAGTTCCCGCAACAGCAAAGGGTACAAAAGACCAACAATTCCAAACCGCTGAATGAAAGTAGCGAGACAAAAGGCTACCGAAACCACCGCGCCAGCTTCCCTCCCGCAAAACAATAAGAGGCGGGCTGGCGAGTCCCCGACACCCACGCAACACCCCTACTACTTACGACACTCATTCATAGACCCTAGAGAAGTTGAAATTATGAGGGGTCCTATGCTCCGTTTCCCCATCACTAATTAACGAGAAGATCATTGCGGTGCACCTATTACGTGTCACGAGGTTTTCGAAAGCGAGAAAATATGACAAACGAAAAGAAATGATAAAAAAAGAAAAGAGAAAAGATACGATTTTTTTTTCTTTTTTTGCCGATATCAAACGCAGTTGACAGGTACAATGACAGGCCACAGTCGGCAAACTCGAAACGCCCTTGCATCCCAACATCGCTCACCACCCACAATTGAATACGGCCCTTTAAACACCCCAGCTCTTCGGCGCCGCCATTGAAGACGAGACAATACGAGGTGAAACTGCGTCCGACCCCTTCGCGACCCACCCACCGCATACTAGTCAACGAGGCTGCGATAACTGGATAGTAATAAATTGCAATGTCATAAACTGCTCGATGGTACAACTGAGAGAAGAGAGAAAGGGGGAGGGAGGGAGGGAGGGAGGGAGGGAGAGAGGGAGAGGGAGAGGGAGAGGGAGAGAGGGAGAGGGAGAGAGAGAGAGAGAGAGAGAGAGAGAGAGAGAGAGAGAGAGAGAGAGAGAGAGAGAGAGAGAGAGAGAGAGAGAGAGAGAGAGAGAGAATTTTAAAAAAAATACCTACAAGGTGAGAGTCATGGGCCAGTGGCAGTGCCGGGCTCGGGGAGTGAATGGGACGCCAATACCAGCAGTAGAACTGGTCTCGACACAAAAGATACGTCAATTGACTTATATAGCTGAAGAAGACCCCCTTCCTCACCCCCGCCCACCCCATGCCGCCTCCTCCACTACTGTGGTCGTTGACTATTGCTCTAACTTCCTTACACAACCAGTATGGCACAACCGTTGTCAGGACACAGCAGCAGAACTTCCTCAGTGTTCTGGGCAAAATTACAGATTGCAAACAAACCGCTTTCAATGGCAAACAAGATTTTTCACGGACCCAAATTTCAATTTCAAGGCTTTCGTCAACGTTTGCAGTTTGATTTCAGTGCCATATTGCAAGGCAGCAGTTTTGCTGCAACCGCTGCTGACTCAACACATACAACACCCTCGAAGGCAAAAGATCACAGACCACACTGACAACATGTGAATCAAGGACGAACTTGCCAACTCGGTGAGAGTTCAACAAAATCAAGATTTCAACGCACCGAATAAGCCAAGCAAATACCATTCGTTACGCATAACGAGAGATGGTGCTCGCTGCTGCAGTCATCTGGGCGAGCGCCATGGGTGTTCTTTCGGCTGCGAAGAAACATGGCACGAGCTCGTTCTCTGCTTTCGTTCTCCTACCTTTCTACATCTCTTCATTTTCTTTTTTCTCTCTCTCCATCTCCACACTTTCTATCTTTGCTATCCCTCTCTTTATCCTTCTTTATCTACACTTTTACATTTCATTTCTCTCTGTTTTTCTTCCATCTCCTCCCACTAATTCTATCCCCTCTCCTTCCCACCTTTTTCCCTTTCCCTTTTCCCTTCTCTCCCCTCCATGCCCCGCCCCCTCCCTTTCTGGCGACAAGGGCAACCGCCGGTGCCGCCTCGCCACTGATGATACGGCGAAAACAAAAAAAGAAAAAAAAGGAGAGGGCGCGGGAGCCACTTCCAATCCCAATATGGCCGATATTTAACCCCCTAGACGGTAAAAGTCGTCCAGCCACCTATCTCGCGCGGGCGGCCGGCTCTCTCCCATCCGTAGTCTCGGGTTGGGTGGGGATGGGGATGGAGGAAGGGGGGAGGGAGGAGGGATGGTGGGGGAGGCGATCGGGCGGGCGGGCGGGCAGGCGGGAGAGTGAGCAACCTTCAAGAAGGTGACGTACGCGTGACGTCACGACAAGCCCAGCAGCCTTGCCACACACTCGCACAATATTTTAACCCTTGTTCCCCTTATTCACTCACTCACTCACTAATCTTCCCCCTCCCTCCATCATTCTCTCTCTCTCTCTCTCTCTCTCTCTCTCTCTCTCTCTCTCTCTCTCTCTCTCTCTCTCTCTCTCTCTCTCTCTCTCTCTCTCTCTCTCTCTCCTTTCCCTTTTTAATCTTTCTCCGTCCCCCCACCTGCCTCTTACTTACACACTCCTATAATCCCCTCGCCTTTTTCCCCAATCCCAATCTCTACTTTCTTCCCTTTCCTTCTTTCTCCTATCTCCTCCTTTCCAATATTTCCCTTCCGTCCTTCCTCGTATCTCACCCCCTCTCACTGGCAACCCATCGCCGAAATCTGAATGCAAGAAGCAAATAAACAAATAAACGACTGAAGTAAGTACATTTTAAGAACTCCATCTGCCTGCAATAACTAGCAATAACCGCAGCTCGTGACATTACCAGCCTCAAGAGAAGGGGGGGAGGGGAGGAGGTGACAGAGGGAGGAATGGGTTGGAAGTGAGGATGGGGTGTAGTGGGGAAAGAGGAGAGGAGAGGAGAGGAGAGGAGAGGAGAGGAGAGAGGAGGGAGAGAGGGCGACGGGCGGAGGAGGAGGAAGGAAGGAGAAGGGTGGGGTGGGGGTTGGCATTTTTCTTAAGTCTTTTCTGAGTTACCTTGATGCCAAAGGAGCCATCATCACAGGGCATACGGAGTCTGCTGATCTGGGAGCTGGGGCGACGATATTAATCCCATCTTCTGTAGTGCTCTGCTCTTTTGGATAATATAGGTCTAATAATGCCGCCACCTCGTTGCCACACATCTGCTTGCTTATCTGTCCTTCTTCATCTGTTTGCCCCTCCGTCTGCCCCATGCGCTTGACTGCCGTTGTGTCTGTGCCTGCATTTGCTTGTCAATGTCTGTGTCTGCGTCTGCTTGTCAATGTGTCTGTGCCTGCATCTGCCTGCCTGTGCGTCTGCCTCCATCTGCTTTCCTGTATGCCTGTGCCTTCATCTGCCTGCCTGTGTGTCTGTGCTTTCATCTGCCTGCCTGCGTGTCTGTGCCTTTATTTGTCTGTGTCTGTGCTTTCATCTGCCTGCCTGTGTGTCTGTGCCTTCATTTGTCTGTCTGTGCCTTCATGTGCGTCTGTGCTTTCATCTGCCTGCCTGCTTGTCTGTGCCTTCATCTGCCTGCCTGCGTGTCTGTGCCTTCATTTGTCTGTCTGTGTGTCTGTGCCTTCATCTGCCTGCCTGCGTGTCTGTGCCTTCATCTGCCTGCCTGCGTGTCTGTGCCTTCATTTGTCTGTCCGTGTCTGTGCCTTCATGTGTGTCTGTGCTTTCATTTGTCTGCCTGCCTGTGTGTCTGTGCCTTCATTAGCCTGCACGTGCGTCTGTGCTTTCATCTGTCTGCCTTCCTGTGTCTGTGCCTTTACCCGTCTGCCTGTGTTCCAATCCGTTCTCCTTCATAAACTTGCTTGTATACTAATCCGTCTCACGAGAACATTCAAACGCAACACCCCCCTCCCCCACCCCTCTTTCCCTTTCCACCTCTCTCTCCCTCTCTACACCTCTCTCGCCCTCTCTACACCTCTCTCTCCCTCTCTACACCTCTCTCTCCCTCTCTACACCTCTCTGCCCCTCTCTACACCTCTCTCTCCCTCTTCACACCTCTCTCCCCCTCTGTCTGCCTCTCTACACCTGTCTCTCCCTCTCTACACCTCTCTATCCCTCTTTACACCTCTCTGTTCCTCTCCACACCTCTCTCCCTCTCTCCACCTCTCTCCCCCTCTCTCACCTCTACCCCCCCTCTCCCCCCCTCTACTACCTCTCTACACCTCTCTACACCTCTCTCTCCCTCTCTCTCACCCCTCTCCCTCTCCACACCCTCTCTCTCCCTCCCTCTCCACACCTCTCTCCTCCTCTCTCTCCCTCTCTCCCCCTCTCTTACACCTCTCTCTCCCTCCTCTACACCTCTCTCCCCCTCTCTACACCTCTCTCCCCCTCTCTACACCTCTCTCCCCCTCTCTACACCTCTCTACACCTCTCTCTCTCCCTCTCTACACCTCTCTCCCCCTCTCTCACCTCTCCCCCTCTCTACACCCTCTCTCTCCCTTCTCTACACCTCTCTCTCCCTCTCCACACCTCTCTTCTCTCCCTCTCTCCACCTCTCTCCCCCTCCTCTCTCCCTCTCTCCCCCTCTCTCTCCTCTCTCTCCCTCTCTCTCTTCTCCCTTCTCTCTGCCTCTCTCTCCCTCTCTACACTTCTCTCTTCCTCTCTACACCTCTCTCTCCCTCTCTACACCTCTCTCTCCCCTCTCTACACCTCTCTCCCCCTCTCTACACCTCTCTCCCCCTCTCTACACCTCTCCTCCCCCTCTCTACACCTCTCCCTCTCACACCTCCCCCCACCCCCTCCCTCCTACACCTCTCTCTCCCCTTTCTACACCTTTCTCCCCCCCTCTCTACACCTCTCTCCCCCTCTCTACACCTCTCTCCCCCTCTCTACACCTCTCTCCCCCCTCTCTACACCTCTCTCCCCCTCTCTACACCTCTCTCCCCCCTCTCTACACCTCTCTCCCCCTCTCTACACCTCTCTCCCCCTCTCTACACCTCTCTACACCTCTCTCCCCCTCTCAACCTCTCTCAACCACTCCCTCCCCCATCTCAACCTCTCCACCACTCTTCCACTCTCAACCTTTCAACTCTCTCCGCCTCTCCCCCTCTCTCAACCTCCCTCCACCACTCCCTTCCCCTCTCAACTTCCTCTCCCACCTCTCTCCCCCTCTCTAACCCCTCTCCACCTCTCTCCCCCTCTCCACCTCCTCAACCTCTCCACCTCTATCCCCCTCTCAACCTCAATCCTCTCCCCACCTCAATCTCTCTCTCTCCCTTTCCACCTCAACCTCTCTCCCCTCTCTCAACCTTTCTCCCCCTCTCCAACCTCTCTCCCTCTCCACCTCAACCTCTCTCCCCCTCTCCACCTCAACTTCTCTCTCCCTCTCCACCTCAACCTCTCTCCACCTCAACCTCTCTCCCCCTCTCCACCTCAACCTCTCTCCCCCTCTCCACCTCAACCTCTCTCCCCCTCTCCACCTCAACCTCAACCTCTCTCTCCCTCTCCACCTCAACCTCTCTCCCCCTCTCCACCTCAACCTCTCTCTCCCTCTCCACCTCAACCTCTCTCTCCCTCTCCACCTCAACCTCTCTCGCCCTCTCCACCTCAACCTCTCTCCCACCTCCTCCTCTTCCCTCTCTCCCTCTCCACCTCAACCTCTCTGCCACCTCAACCTCTCTCCCCTCTCACACCTCAACCTCTCTCCCCTCTCCACCTCAACACTCTCTCCCCTCTCCACCTCAACCTCTGCTCCTCTCCACCTCAACCTTCTCTCTCCCTCTCCACTCAGCTCTCTCTCCCTCTCCACCTCAGCCTCTCTCTCCCTCTCCACCTCAACCTCTCTCTCCCTCTTTCTCTTTCTCTCTCTCCTCTCCACATCATTACTCTCTCTCCCCTCTCCACCTCAACCTCCTCTCGCCTCTCCCCTCCTTCACTCTCTCTCCCTCTCCACCTCAACCTCTCTCCCCCTCTCCACTTCTCTCCCCCTCTCCCCCCCTCTCCACCTCTCTGCTCTCTGCCTCTCTCCTTCCTTCCCCCTCCCTCGACATCCCACCTGGCCTTGTGTAGCACTGTGCAAAGGCATTGTTTCTTTAAGCCTCCAAGCGCGTTCATTCGGGGAAGGGGGGAATTGGGGAGAGGGAAGGAGGGAAAGGGGAAGGGAGAAGGAGGAAGAGGGGAAGAGGGAGGGGGAAGGAGGAAGGAGGAAGGAGGAACGGGGAAGGGGGAAGGGGGAGGGGGGAAGGAGGTAGGAGGTAGGAGGTAGGAGGAAGGAGGAAGGGGGAAGGGGGAAAGGCGCGAGGGGGAAGCGAGCCTGACGGAGCGACCGAAAGCAGCGTGAAGCGTTGATAAAGTCCTAGTGGGCGTCAACCTCTCAGAGGCACGTTGCCCGCTGGAGGAGGGAGATGGTAGGCAAGGAAAGGAGGATAGGGATTATGAAAGAGTGGTTGGAAGGTAAGAGAGAAAGTGAGGACACGAGGGAGAGGAACTGAGGAAAGGGGAGAAACGGAAAGGACAGAGAAACACAAGAAACAGAAGGGAGGAAAAACATCTATTCAGGTTTGACCTAATATCTAATGAGTTTGTATCATTAACCTAATAATCTATAAATTACAACAAAAATGCGATTTTTCCCTCCAAAATGCGTGTCAACAACCTAACTAACACTCACAATCTCCACAAGATGTTGTCCAAGCCCACGGAAGCACTCACCTGAAATAACAAAAGAAATATAATTAGGATAAATAGAAAAGACTATATTATACGCATTTCAAGATCTCAAGTAAAATTACTGTGTTAAAAAGTCCAAAGTAACTCGAAAAAAACATTCACGTAATATATATATCAACCAACGGAATAATAAAGGAAAATATACTTAGTAGTAACAATCAACAATGTAAAATAAAAAAATGCATAAAATTCTGCAAAAAGTAAACAAATATAATTAAACTAAATGAAGACCATAAAAGCGCTCCACAATAGGTGTGACTGCCTTACTTTCTGTCTGGTATTACTTTCTTTTATGCTTTGTCCCTGACCTATAATCATCATGTCATGTCTGTCATTAAGTCTATCATGGTACACCCGAATGCCACACTTCCCTCGCACGACTGCTCAAACGCGGAGACGACGCAATGTGTCTGAATGTGCCTCTCTTTGAAAGGGGAAGAGGAAGGGGGGAGGGGGGGAGGGGGAGGGGAGGAGGGGGAAGGGGAGGAAGAGGAGGAGGAGGAGGAGGAGGAGGCGGAGAAGGAGGAGGCGGAGAAGGAGGAGGCGGAGAAGAAGAAGGCGCAGAAGGAGGAGGAATGGATGAGGAGGAGGAACGGAGGACGAGGAGGAACGAAGGACGAGGAGGAGGAATGAAGATGGAGGAGGAGGAATGAAGATGGAGGAGGAGGAATGGAGGACGAGGACGAGGACGAGGAGAAGGAGGGGAAGAAGAAGAAGAGGGAGAGAGAAGGGAGGGGGAAGGGACAGAGGAAGGGAAGGGGGAGGGAGGAGTGAAGAGGGAGGAGGGAGAAAGGGGAAGGGAGGGAAACGATGGAGGAAATGGGAAGTGTGGGAAACGGGTTAAGGGACAGGGAAAGGAGGAGGAGGAGGAGAAGGAAGACAGACGCAGTAGGAGCAGCAGAAACCGGGGTGAAATAAGAGAAGAGAGAAGAACGATTGTAATGCCGAAGAGGAGTATGAAGAAACAACAGAACTAAAGAAGCGCAGAAGCGAAAGAAAAAGGTGGAAAGAAGGCTGTGGAGCGTTGGCGTCGGCGGGAGCGTGGAGGAGCAGAGTCGCCTCCTTATTAGGAAACTGTAAACGCGTGACCCCCACCTCCACCCCCTCCTCCTCTCCCCTTCTCTCTCTCTCTCTCTCTCTCTCTCTCTCTCTCTCTCTCTCTCTCTCTCTCTCTCTCTCTCTCTCTCTCTCTCTCTCTCTCTCTCTCTCGCTATATATACAACTCTCTTGAAACAGAACTTTCTCGCAACGTAGTAGCCAGTGCGAATTTTCTAGCTGCGTTCTCAAGCCCAGCTCGCTTATTCGATTGGTCGCCAGAGGGAGAACGAGAGGAAGAAAGAGAGGAAGAACGAGAGACCGAGAAGAAAATCGACCGAGTGGAAGCACGGATGAACAAAGGAAGGGCGAGAGCACGAATCGGATCTGAGGATCGAGAGGAAAAACGAGAAAACGAAAAGAGAACGAGAAAACGACGGGGCGGCGCGAGATACGAGTTCCCGCGAGTGTAACCCGAGGTGAGGCAAGCGTGGAGTGCAGGTGACCAGGCACTTGAGGCCTCACTCTTCTCCCTTCCACTCTACACTATACATCACCGCCCGTGATTTATGCCACTCCACAGCGACTGCGCAGCACTAAATATAAATTCGCCCCCAAGCCACCATACCCTTCACTTTATGCCACTGTATCTCAGCTTTTATACAATACCCCGACCTTTCCAGTCAGAAGCAAATATGCATGAATTTGCCATTCTCGGTCCTTATACGCACAAACTTCATTCCAGTTTTTTACATGACACACCCCTTAACTTGTGTGTTACTGCACTATGCTTGTATAACAATCTCCGCACACATGTATTTCAATACAGATCCACTACATTAAAGTAATGCGGTGGTGAGGACTAGGGGAGGGGGTAACATGCAAATTTGATGCCACTTCAACCATATTTTATAGCAGTAAAACCCTAACGTTGCCAAATGAAATAGGGTCAAAGACGGAACAAGAATTCTAAAAATATATCAAGATCCCATACTGTTCCGTAAAAAGTCCTGTTGTTCTTTTTAAAAAGCTTAAAAAACACGACCTCGTGATGATTTCTCATGAATGCTAACAGATTGCTATCTGACGTCTGCTCTGAACTTCAGCCAGACTGATGCGGGCCGTCACCCTCCCCGTCAGTTTACACGGTCTTCTAAGGCGTCCCCCTGAATGAAAACCTGTTTACACGGGTTACAAATGCGCATTCATATTTCGAACAGCGTCCTGACTTATGTTTATTCACCAAACACGTCCGTTTTGACAAATGTTATGATTCGTGCACTGACAGTACTTTTCAACCAAGGTTAGGACCTTTGGAGAACCTGTGTATGTGTGTGTGTTTTATGCGCGTGTGTGTGTGGCGGGGGTGGGGGGGTGGGGGTGCCGGATGCACGTCAGGATGTATCACGATAAAAAGGTTAAGTAAACACCTAGGCCTACACGAACAAAGCTGATTATTTCCTCTCTTTCGTTCTCTGCCTGTCTGTCTCTTTGTCTCTTTCCTATCGTACCAACTTTTGGATACGTATACAGTCACGCAACAAACAATGGAGAAAAAAAAACATAATACACTGGCCAAGTCTCTTATTTCAAAACTACTTCCTGCTCGGTATGCGATGTTGAAAAACACATGATTTTTCACACATCTTTAATATTACATATACAGATATTTGACTTCTTTGTTGTTGTTTTCACTGTATTATATTCATAATTGCCATTTACAATAAATAATGATTAATTGAAAAAAAATAAACGAAGTCTAATTTCTCTCCAAGAAGAGACGTTGTGATAAGAGAAATTAATTATCTACCCACCACAAAGAAGGCACGGAAGCCATTGTGCCGAAAGGCAACAGGAAGAAACACAAACACGAAAGCAAGTTTGCATGCGCTACATCATCACCATCATCATCTGTGGGCGACACGCGGAACAGAACAAAAGCATGAATTCAAAAGCTGCTTCAATTGACGAAGAGGGTGGAGGACGATAATGCTGGGATGATGAAGGGCTGAGGGTGAGGTCACTTCCACCCTCAGACACGTGGGCGTGCGTCACACGCCCTTACGACGCCCACAAGTGCCTGGTTCATGGTAGGCAGGTGTGCCACCACTGGCAAACGGGCATATTATGCTTAAATGCCACCAAGGGCCATGACCGACCCTTGTTAAGCCGGGATAAGAGGAATGACAACATACTTGTGTTTGACGTCATCATTATTACCGTCTCTATGCGACTGCTGCTACTAGATTAACACTCTTCCCCCCCCCCCCTCTTCCTATGTTTGCATGTCTCTCTTCTTACACAAACTTCACATACGCATGTAGGCAAGACACACACACACACACACACACACACACACACACACACACACACACACACACACACACACACACACACACACACACACACGCAAACGCATAGCGAATCAAGCAATCGGCGGACAATGCCATGATCCACCGAGCCACTCACCCCCTGCCTACATGGATATCTTCCCCACGCAGGGATATCCACCCACGCCTAACCTTTTCAACCGCAACCGCCTATCCACTCCTAACTACGCCTCAAGTATAGAGGTCTCAAGTCGCGGGAAGAATTAGCTGCTTGATGTCTGCGCTGTCTTCAAGTTGCAACGAGGTTCGCATCTCATCTGCTATCGTCAATGTATTGCGCCCGAAATGTGAAATACATAAAGAGAAGAGAGAGTGCAAAAAAGAAAGAACAAGGAGAGAGAAAGAAAAGATAAGAAAAGAGAGAAGTAAGGAATGGGAAGAAAAAGAGGAAAGGACAGGACAGAGTTTAGAGAGGAAGAGTAATACAATAAATAAACAAAGTAAAAAAGAAAAAAAATGAAGAGAGAAAGAAAGAAAGGAGAAAAATAACGAACGAAAGAAAAAACTGAGAAAGAAAGAAAAGAAAAAAACTGAGAAAAGAAAAAAAAGAAAGAAAGAAAGAGAGGGACGGGGGGTGGGGGGTGGGGGGAGGAGGAAGATAGAGAGAGAGGGAGAGAGAGAGAGAAGAAGGTGTGTGTGAGAGAGAGAGAGAGAGAGAAAGAGAGAGAGAAAGAGAGCAGAAAGCAAGAGAGAGAAAGAGAGCGAGAGCGAAAGAGAGAGAGAGAGAGAGAGAGAGGGAGAGGGAGAGGGAGAGAGGGAGAGCAAGAGAGAGAGAGAGAGAGCAAGAGAGAGAGAGAGAGCAAGAGAGAGAGAGAGAGAGAGAGAGAGAGCGAGAGAGACAGGGCTGAGAGAGAGCGAGAGAGAGCAAGAGAGAGCAAGAGAAGAGAGCAAGAGAGAGAGCAAGAGAGAGCAAGAGAGAGCAAGAGAGAGAGAGAGAGCAAGAGAGAGAGAGAGAGAGAGAGAGAGAGAGAGAGAGAGAGAGAGAGAGAGAGAGAGAGAGAGAGAGAGAGATCGGACGAAAGAAAAAAAAAGAGATATTCCCATCTACAACCTCTTGGCTTGGCCCTCTCAATGCTTGTTGCAAATTTCAAGGCATCCGGCGCAATATACCGCACTCGCTTTAGCCGCCGTGCAAATGCAAGGTGTCGCGACGCGAGCTGCGGCGCCGCAGCCACGTCGGCCGGTAACTTTAGCGCAGGTGGTGTGACAGCCGGATCAACGCCGTGCCAAGTTGAACACGATTGATGTCCGGCGCTCTGGCACGGCCGTCAGCGTTCTCGTCGCTCAATCGACATCCACATATATGACCAAGTCCTATCTCCTGTCAACCAAGTCTACTCACTGAACCGGACGAACTTTGGACGGAGCTGCATGGAGGACCAGCCCATCTAATTCTTACACCGCATAAGGTGATAGACAGGTGCTGACAGCAAGGGCCGCATGCGCATTGGTACCAGCGCGGCGTACAGCAAAGCAGCATGGCCAATTCCCTCAACCACGCGGCGGTATGTGCAATTCACCTGGGCACGTCTCCGCACTGGCGCCGGACCCTCGCGGGAACACAGCGCACGGCATTCCTTCGCGCTAAACTTCGCTACACCTCGCCTGTGATCCCGCTCGTCGGATGACCAAAACGGCGTGGCGGGAGATTAGAGCTCACATTTATGAAAATCCTTGACATTACAGGTTCCCAAAGAAGAAAACAAGAATCAGATGTTTATATGCACTTTAATCGTCTTAAATCGGTTAGCTGGCAACCGCTCTACGAGAAGAGAGTGGCGCTGACTCCGCCGGAGATGGTAAACAAGAAGGCAGTTTATTAACACCAGCGACGACCTAGACCACCTCTCCCTCCACCACAAACGAGGCAAATATGGCTCCCATCCCTATAAACAGCCCTCCCTCCCTTACCTGAAAGACACCCCGAGGCCGGACAAGGAAATACGCCATGTAGCTTCTTCCGACGCGATGCATGCAACATCACCCCGTGGCAAAGAAACAATGGCAAAGGCAAGCCGCTACACGAACGTGAGGCCAAAACGCACCAGCGGCGGGAACGAGCCACTCTTGCCATTGGCACTGAGCCCAAAGGAGTTTTTTGTGTGTGGCGGAGGTGAGCTTGTGCCACACCTATCATACGTCGGGGTATCCTACACATGGGAAGGCGCGGGAGGGGGGGGAAGGGGTACGAGGAGGAAGGGGAAGGGAGGAGGAAGGGCAGGGGAGGTGGATGATGGGTCGATTCATCCTTCTTCCCAGGCACTGTAGAGCAGAAAAAATACATCTGCCGCCCCTTATATGACACAAAAACAAACGAGACAACCTTAACCGGATAGTCCTATATCTTCATGAACCTAATTCATTTATTCTACATATGCGATCGCTAAAGACAAGCAAACTTTCATCTCCCTTGAGAAAATAACTAGTAAGCTGTATATACTCGTATGTGTTAGTTTGAATGCTAATATAAGTGTGCCTATGGTGTACGAGTACAAGTATGACTACGAGTAAACGTGAATATGAATATTTTGATTGTGTTCAGTAAATGTACACATTATACAGCTTGCGCTTGTTCTGTGTCTGCATGCTGTCTGCGACTTTATATGCCCGTGTTCTTTAGGAGGGTATAATGTAAATACGAATACGCGATAATATCCAGAGAAACAACCTTCCAACTCAAAGGGGATTTAAAGACACTCACGGAATAAGGCAGATCTTGGCCTTAGAGTATTAGCTTTCTTTTCCCGTCATGGATGTTTATATTGGTATGGTGATGTAATATATGGGTTTCATTTTAGATGTAACTGATCAATATTTATGATAATCATAATTGTAGTCGCGATGATGATGATATATAAATCAATAACAACAATAGCAGCAACAAAGATAATAATAGTATATGAAAAAAGTTTAACATCAGCAAGAATAATAAAAAGAAAAGCTATCATCGTATCCAAATTAGATGACACCGCCTACGATAATAACAAATAATATAACAATAAGTAATCTGAATGATACCTGATGATGGTGATCAAAATTGTAAAAATTATATCCATAACCAATATATTACTACGGATGCATATTATAACCATTCCTATTAGAAATAGAACTATTAATGTTTCTACTGATACCAATGTGATGATGATGACCCCCGTTATAATAATAATTCTTATCACATATCACTCATCATTATCTTAATCAACATTACTATAATTAATATTACCAATGATAATGATACCAGTAATGATCTTGACACGGTATTACGAATGTATATTTTGCAACCGACAGTGAAAATAACAAACAGATGAGAAACACCAAACCGGGGAGAAGGGAGCAAAGAACGCCCAAAAGCCATCTCAAAGTCAATGAACCGCAAACTTTGAAAGAAAAAAAAAATTCCGAGTGATTGAGCGCGCCATCACGCGCACGCACGGCGCCGCAAAAAAGCCGACGTGGTCTGCGAGGAGCGGGCGCAGACAAGGCGAAGGGGAAGAAGGGGGCTCTCCCAGGCCCGAAGGACTGTCAAATGCGAGCGCCAACGTTGTCCCTTCGGCGGCGCATGAGTCACTCGCGGAGCCCGTCCAGAGCCGCGGAAAAGACAGCGACATCCCTCAGCTGTCGGTTAGGGTGACAGCACGTAATGGTCACTCACAAAACACGACCGCAATGGGGATCACCATTATCTCCTCCGATCATCGTCGCAGCGAGGAGCAAGGCGGAGTGGTCGTCCTTGACTAGGTTTTGGTAGTATGGTGGTACCGGTACTGATGTCGGTGTGCATGTTTCCGCATTCCTCGTGGCACTCATCTCTTCGGCGACGATAGGAGGGGCGTGGCACTCCTGTCCGAGGATCAGGAGCGGGGTAGGAGGGGAAGGAGCAAGGACTCCCCGTCCCTGCTATCCCCCGACCCTCTAGCCGTGTGAGTCATCTCTCTCCCTCTCTCTCCCGGGCCGAAGCGACGGACGGCCGTGCCCTCTCTAGCCGCCGCGACGCCTTGCCCACGACTGTGCGCTCGCCCTTCTGTCCCCAAATGAATAATCCTGCACGACTAACCAGCCGCAGCTTAAGGGCGCGCGATGACCGTTCGGCCTGGGTTCCTCGAATAACGCGCGTCCCGTTAGCCGGGACACTATGAGTCCCGCGAGAGACAATTAGGGAACGACGGTCTAAAACGAGTTTCAATGAGCACGCTGTATATGGCGGTGGTGCGGGGCGCGGGACCTTCGCGCCACCAGGTAGTAGAACCCTCACTCAAATGCCACGTCATACACGACCCGCTCTATCAATGATCGGCGAAGGCGGCGGCGAAGGCGACAGAGGCGAGATCTCGTGTGTGTGTGCTTGCTTGATTGTTTGCTCTTCCATGCCTTTCTCAGATTCCTACGCCGGTCTTCCCCAATAAAAGACATTTATCGAGGGCAATCATGTTGATGCTAATTCCCCGTAGGTGGATAACCATGGTTCATGTCTGCGAAGAACCTGAGACGTCAACACAGGTGGCTAAAAGTACACAAAGCCCCTCACGCCCTGCTTTCGCACTCTTCCCTCGTGTTCTCGAACTCGGCGCAAGCTTG
>NC_091555.1:42197966-42200466 GCF_042767895.1 Penaeus vannamei
ATTATATAAAATGGTAAATATACACAATCCTAACAACTTTTCCCAAACATATTCACAGTGAGCATCTACCACTTTTATAATACATTATGCTGTACAAGTTCTTCCAAGGTATATATCTTGGCACAGTGTCTCTTATTATTGTACTATAGTATATGTTGTGTCTAAACAGGAACTGCTTTACTTATATCTGCAGCTGCATTTATTTATTTGATCACATATCATGTTGCTAGGTTTTCCTAGACATTTTAAATGAGTGGCTCTCAACTAAACAGGATGAGATGAGTGGACTTACTGGATCAATCAACACCATGGTAATAAAGAAATGACAAACTGTGATGTGTGTACATTAAAAAGAGGGACCTGATTCCACAGATGACAGATCCAGGAGTATAAAAATAAACTAAAAGAACATAATATTCTTTATGTTATATTTGTGCCGATCCATGAAAAGGCAAAGAAAGTGTCAGACTTCATTGCTTTATTGATTTCATGGGATGTTTATAGTCAGAGCCATAACAGTCACATACCTTGCAGTAATATACAAGAGACAATATACAAGCTGCTTTGGTTTATACAAGATACAACCAATTCTGATTATCTATGCTTGTTTATAGAATTTGTATTTCTTAAAGTCAACCATTATTTTTCGGTACCTATTTTTCACAGCAAATATCACCAACATCTAAATATATTGGAGATATACTGACCTACAAATCTACAGAGCATAAACAATCCATTTTGAAAACACCAACAGAAAAGAATTTAATGAAATATCATGCTTTTCCTCTATTCAACATTTTCAGAGTTAAAAAATAAAAGATTTTTCATATCCACAATGTTTCTTTTCTAAAACAGTTATCCTATATAGAAAACAAACACGCTGCTTTCATATTTTTCTCAAAATATTTAATAACATTTTACTGCATTTTTCAGAAACTTAATCAGTTTAATCATGTGGTTCTTATCATGACCAAATATATTCATGATAATAAATTACATCACCAACATAAATAAGAATCAAATATTTCTAAGCTATTTAAATATAATTATACTTATGAAATGGCTCAATCAAGTACCGAAAAAAAAGTCTTATATGTATGCTTTATCTAATAGTATATTTCTATAATTCAACAATATACAGCATGTGCTGATTCATATATTGTGATATGTTCAACTGTTAAATCATTTTTGCCTTCGACACAGATAAACCTCGGAGTTAGGTCATATCAGACTGGAATGTAATAGTAAGTATAACACATGTATCTATTAATTATATCTCTATAAATATATATATAGTGCCTATTACTACCTAGTAAGTACTACTAAGACCCCTACCACAGAATGTTAGCAGTACTAATACAATAAAACTAGAAAAAAAATAGTATCTCTTGCCACCATAAAAATATTATTATTCCTTCCCCTTTTCTCATCTGTTGAAACTGCCCCTGCCCAGCCTCCTAGAAAAAAGAAAATTTCTCTGAATCCATGACCCAACAACCAGATTGGAATGAATCAGTTTGGCTTTATTTGGCTCATAATCTGAATATAAAAACCTTAAAAGCAAATACCATCTTCCCATGCAAATTGGAATCTTGAAGATACTAAGCCACATTTACTTCATGTATATGGCCTAACTGATTACACAAACAAACAAACCGCATTACAAATATGCATATACACTTTCAATAATGGGTCCACAAAGTATTTATCGTTTGCCACGTCTTATATAAAAGATCTTCCTTCATTTTGTAATAAAATGCTGATGATCTCCACATTAGTCATGGTAGAGTGAGTTCCACATTTAGCATGCAAATTCATGTGAATATAATTGAACTTGTGTTAATTAAATACACATTTCCTTCCTGATGGCATATGAAAACAATCTACAAACTTAGTCACCTGTCATTCAACTTTCAAGAGCCGATTATAAATTGAGAGAAAATGTGAACTACAAAATTAATAAACTGATCTCCTATTGAATGTTTATCTCACTGGAGAAATAATATATGTTTATTTTTCGTATTTGATCATATTCCTGGAATTTCTGATGTGACCCGTCTAGTTAGCCCGTTAATTTTACTCAATTACCCATTTCTTATTCGCTTCAAAAACACTTAAGGCTTGTGAGTACCTCCCAAATAGAACTTTCTTTCGACTAACCCTTGAAAAAAGACTACAGACAGAAGCCAAAAAGACCCTAATGGTGTCCAGGATGCACGGCAGATAAGGGAGCATTGAAATAGGCTAGCTGGCAACCAGCCCTCCGCGCAACAGGCAACTACCAAAACAAATCGAAATTTGTCCCAATTTCCTCCTATTTCCCTCGGTCAGCTCAGTCTGGCGGTGTTTCGGAGTGCAAGGGAGATTGGGTGTCACTTCCCAGGGCCCCGAACTCGGCTGGCGCTGGGCTTTGTGGCGAGAAAAAGGTGTTATTTATACCCCGAAATACGGCCGTGTGGCAGCCATCTTGGACTCGGCCGCCCTGGCCCCGATCGTTTCT
>NC_091555.1:42205466-42215466 GCF_042767895.1 Penaeus vannamei
TAGCTTCTTTACGCTCCCAGGAAATACTCCTTCACTATTCACTCGTAAATCCAAGAAGAAAAAAAGTTACTGTCAGACATGATTATGAATTTTGGTCGAATTTCAGGGAATAGCCTCATAAAGGGTTTCATTTGGTGATCATTTATTTCTGCAGATTGCTTCTTCGTCAAAAAGAAATAAAAAATAAAGAACGAAAGATATAATTTTTAGTATTTTTTTATTCACTTTGTTCTTTATTCTGCATAGCACAGTTTGTGGGGATTATGGCAATTTCGAAAAAAAATGCATGAGCTGTATAAAAGATACGTATGATTCGAAAATTAATTATATATAGCTTGAGCTGTACAAGAGATGTGTATGATTATAACGTGAAAGAACGAATGATGATATATAAAAAACGGACATATACTAAATCGTATAAGACGTACACGCAATTTCATAAAAAAAAAAAGATATATGGCAAAATCACGTCATTTAAGATGATAAATTAACCTCATACTAGTCCTACACTTTCATCTTACTGACATCCATCTTCAAAGAGTAAAATCAAACTTTCCTCGTATTATTACAAAAAGAAAAGAAAAGAAAAGAAAGAAAATCAATATCCGCTGCCGAATTACCCCCCACCCCCCCCTGAAAAAAAATCCTTAAATTCAGTAATTTTTACGAATCAATACTCCTAGAAACTCCAGAGCCAAAAGCCCCCGAGATCTTGGCATTGACCCGTGACTCATGATAAACATTTTACTCGGTGTCTTCCCCCCCCCCCCCCCCCGCCGCCACCGCCGCCGCTGCAGCATTTAAATCTGGCCGTCCCGAAATCTGGCCGTCCCGAAATCTGGCCACCTCGAAATCTGGCCGCCTCGAAATCTGGCCACCTCGAAATCTGGCCGCCTCGAAATCTGGCCGTCCCGAAATCTGGCCACCCCGAAATCTGGCCGCCTCGAAATCTGGCCACCCCGAAATCTGGCCGCCCCGAAATCTGGCCACCCCGAAATCTGGCCGCCCCGAAATCTGGCCGCCTCGAGATCTGGCCACCCCGAAATCTGGCCGCCCCGAAATCTGGCCACCCCGAAATCTGGCCGCCCCGAAATCTGGCCGCCCCGAAATCTGGCCACCCCGAAATCTGACCACCCCGAAATCTGGCCACCCCGAAATCTGGCCGCCCCGAAATCTGGCCACCCCGAAATCTGGCCGCCCCGATTTGCATGTGCGGATAACTTATGAGTCCTCGGTGTGTGGTCTCCGGATGATTTGTGGATGCTGGCATGGATGAGTGGAATCGGGAGGAGATGAAACTATTCTTTTTTATGTGTGCATACAGCTGCTAGATTAAGTTTTTAAGGATATATGTATATGTATACACGTAAAAATGCATGTGTGTGTGTTCGTTTTTGTGATGGGGAAAATATAATTGCTCTCCTTACTAACTGTCAAGGTCTGTACGAACATCGCCCTTATCAGTATCATTATTACCCGGTTCGCATTTTCAAACATTTAAAATCTTAGGATATCGTTTAATTTGCAGAAATGTGCTAAACGTCATGGCGATAGATATATAGCCAATCAGCTGCATATTTCCTATAAAAGAACCTTGAACATATGTGCTTAAGGCATATCTTGAACTCACAATGTTTCTCTTTTGATTAGAGCCAATTTAAAGTTAGTTAGAGTTCATAATTTCATATGAATAAAATGTCTTGACTATAGTCAAAACATTAAAGATAGTAAGCAGACTTATAATACAAATATATGTGCACGTACGAGAACAAGAACATCACTAATGATAATTCTCCAATTGAAAACATCAATGATTTCTATATCGGTTCCATCTTGATCTGGCAATCTTGATGTACTCTCGGAGGTACATCGAGGGTTCACCGAGGAGTACTGTACCCTGCGACCACGCTGGCACACGCTTGCAGAGCCAGTTACCTGTGTTGCAACTCCATATATGATTATCGGACTGCTGTAGCTATTAAGGCGTTTAGGACCATTAATAAGGAGGTGAATGTTTGGGATTATGAAAATGGTAACCAACGGTGAGTCATTACTGATGTATTATGTAAAGAATTATCACTTATTCAGTATTTTTCTATGCCTTTGTTAATTTAATATATATCTTATTTGTTTATTTATTTGTTGTTATTTTTGTGTGTTGTTAATACAGTAACCTGCTAAACGGCATTTAACAGGTTAATATTAAAGTTTAATTATAAAAGCCGTATTGGATTTCAGATACCTATTTTGAACTGAGGATATTTCAGTCGAGCCATTTGGCTTGCATGAGTTATTTATAGTTTACTTGAATAAATACAGAATTATAGAAAGGTAAAAAAGGAATAATAAATGCGATTAAAACTGAGTTCTTGAAATCAACTCCCTAAGCTCAGACTATCGGAAACTCCTTTTCTTCTTTTCACCTCTCTCTCTGTTCCCTGATCCTCCTCTTTCTCTTCTCCCCTTGTCCCTTCCATCTATGGAGATCTCTTAACTCACTTCACAGCTCAGTCACGTGATCACCCCTGCAACAAAGCAATTTAGAATGCCATTTATTTTGCGATGCTCATTTGTTTTTTTAACGAGTGACTAAGACGGGTTGAAACTCATCCACATGATGGATTACGTCTTTGGGTCGTTATCAGTATAATATGATATTATTGTTATCAGTGGAATTCATTCTTGTAACTGATACGTAATTGATTCTTGTAAATAGTCATAAATCATGTATATCATAACCGCTTTGATATTCGTAATTTTGAAAATAATCGCTACTTATCATGACTATGGTATGCATATTTTTTCTTTATATTACCAACAAAGTGGATATTACTGCTATGTACATGGTTGTAAGTATTTGACTGTTAAAGTTATTATTATCATCATTATTTTTGCTAGTCTTGCTCTTACTATTTTCATTAAATTGATGAGGAACACTAATTTTAATATTATTGTTATCATTACTTTTGTTATTGTCATGGTTGTCATTTTATCATTATTTATATTACTATTATCATTTTTATGGTTATCATTGTCATTGATATTATCATCATTATTATCATCATTACCGTTATCATTATTATTACTATCATCATTATTATATTTTTGTTACTATTATTGTTATTACTACTACTGCTATTATTATCATTATTATTACTACCATCATTACTATTATTATTTATCATTATTACTAATATTATCTATCCTTATTCAAATAATTGTTATCATTGCTTTCATGATCATTATCTATATTGTTATCATTATTATTATTATCATTATCAAGGTTATTATCGTTATTATTGTTATCATCATTATCCTAATTATCATTGTTATTGTTGTTGTTATCCTTATTACTGTCATTATTATTATTATCATTAACAGTAGCAGTAATAGTAGTTGTAGTAGTAGTAGTAGTATCACCATTATTATTAACATCAGCAGCATCAGCAACATCATTTTCTTCATCATCATCATCATCATTATCATCATTATAATCATCATCATTACTACTATAATTATCATTACTACTATCATTATCAATACTACTATCATTATCATTGTTGCTAATATTATGTCGTTATTGTTATTATTGCTATTATTGTCGTCAGCAGCACTATTATCAATATAATCATGACAACAGTTATTTGATTTCAAAACATAATTCTGGGTAAATCATCCTTCCTATATCTTTGGTCAGGTGATATATAGAATAATCACCATTTTTAGTATATTCTATATTTAGAGAAAAATTATCGACACTCAGACCTGATTTGAAGATTTAACTGTATTAGCTTATGATTTTTTTTTTTACTGATTTCACTTCCATACACGGGCCACCGAAGTCATCATAAGTCATTATAACTGTGGACTAACTTGCATATGTAGTTTTACGATTGCAGACTCACTTGCATTTTTTCTTTATTTGCATCTGTTGCCTTAGTCGTGTGTCATGTGCATAATGTGATTTAAGTGTCGGTACCCCCAACCTCAACTCCCATATTTGCTTCTAATGTTTCCTAAATACTTTAATATGAACCGTATTCATGTTGACAAATGTAGAAAGTTATGACTGAGAATTAATATCTTCATAATGCAAGAGATGTATTTGACCGGTTTGGAATATATCATGTATTTCTGACGAAGATGTATTCGAAACCGGTTAAATCCATCTCTTGTATTGTGAAAATATTCATTCTCATTCATACTTTAATATACACTATGCAGAAGATACAAGGTTTCTTTTTTGTTGTTGTTGTTTCCTTTATATTAGGGAAATAAACATGAAGAGGAAGATCACGACGAAAGTCACTTGATACGTATATATACCTGATACGTAATTTTGTTTGCAAGCATGATTAACCTGGCTTAGTCATCGATGAGGAGCAGTAATCAGCGGTATTTCCTTCTGAACAGGTGCTTCTAAGAGTAAATTAATGGAAAGACGCCATGCTTTCATCGTAGCTGGTATATTACGAACCATAAAGTATACTTAAATTATCATGACAGATTGTAACGGATATGTATTATGACACATTATCATTGTGGCACCTTCCGAATGATATATCATGACATATTACAGTTGATATATAAGCCTATATATAACCAGCACGTGGGGACGCAACCGTTTTGTCCTAAAAAAAATGATGTACATGTGTAATTCATGTCAAAACATTTTAATTATGCTTAATGATACAACATATGCAAATTACGTGAATGTGCGTTGGCCTCAGAAGGAAATTTCCACTTTACATTACCATAAGTGTCTCTGTAACTTATAAATGATATTCGAAGTCCTGTATATCGATCTCACTGTATTTATTTTTACATATCAATCCACTTTATGATATCGAAATGACATTACTTTCACGGGTTTATGAGTCACTGACAAAATCGATTAAAATGGAAGCCAAAGTGTTGTTTTTATTGCCCCTTGGTGTGGCACTTCTTACTCCTGAGCCTTATCAGTTACAAGAATTTCTAAAAATGCTTCCACGCTTCATATCACAGCTCCAAAGATAGGTAAATAGATAGGGGAAAAAAACGAAGGAATTTCTCCCTTCCGTTTTCTCTTTTTTTCGTTTTATTTTCTTTCTGTCCATTAATCGCTATGATAAGTTTACAGCAGAAAAAAAAATGTGAAAGATTGGCAAGTAGATCCACACCATGAGTCATGGCCTTTGCAGATTCTGATATCTAATTTACTGATAATAAGAGAAAAACATTTAAAAAAAGACAGAAGACACAAAAATATTTATCTCAAACCCAGCAGTTCACTTTCTAACAATAGTATCTCCACAGGAATAGTCATAACGTTTCTGATTAATATTCAGCGGAGAATATGACGAACAGGAAGAAAACAAATAGCTAATGGCATAACGATCACCAGCAGAGCGAGACTTCTAAGGGGGTTGCAAGTTCAAAAGGATGAAGCAACAATAAATTTTCCATGTCATTATACTGTATTGATACATGTAATAATGCCACAGTGGGAATGCTTTCTCCCATTCATGCGGCAAGAATGAATTATTCATTTGTTATCATTGTCTGACATGTATGAGTTATATACGAGGCTACAGCGTTATTGCACATTGGATGGTCATACATGTTTGGGGAAAAGTTATCTTGTGTGATATCCAGGAATGAAAGAAAGAAAATAAGATAAAAAATGTAATAAATTATGCGATACTGCACTTTTTTCTGGGAGGATATATGATATTTGACTTTGGTGAAGAGTAATTTGTGTCCAAAACCCTTAAAAATACGTCAGCTTTCTGCAGTGAGTTATTCTAAATTAAATGCTGCATTAAAAAAGGAAGAAATAGGAGTTTCGAAAGCATTACGTGAAAGGAAAATTCCAAAGGACACCATCTTATTCTCGCTACTCTGCGACATCAAAATAAGAGGAAAAATAACACAGCTTGAGAAATTAGTCAAACGTAAGATACTGTAGAGCCTGACTAAAAAAAAAAAAAAAAAAAAAAAAGATAACATGCCCGATAAAGAAATAGATGATGACTGGCGATGACAGAGACATGCAAGCAGACATATTATGACGAAAGAGATTAAGGCAAGGATACGGTGGGTGATCTGGGGAAATTCCTACGGATGCAGATGCAGATAAGGACATCAACAAATGTTTCTTTTTTAGCCCTTCCCGTGGTGTAAAAGAAATAAAAAATGCATGTGATATATTGGAAATAATGTCGAAAATGCTTATTTTCCTGTGATGGGAGTTCCATAGACTTGTGTTGAGGGCGATTTTGCTTTGGAAATAAAAGCTAAGCAAAGATAAATTAGCGGGACTTTTTCTGAATAAAACATCTTAACTTCTATCCGATAAAATGTTCTGAAAAAAATCTATAACATAAACTCGAAATAAAGTGAAAGAAGAGATAACTGGAAGGAAAGATTTAGTTGGTTGAGACGATTTTTAGATGGACATTCAAGTAGGTATTAAAGATGTGAATCTATAATCTCCCATTCTATCAAAGTGTGAGTCATATGTTCCTTATAAAAACAGCAAAAATTAAGAGGAAACATAAAACAGCTTGACACCAACAGCGATATTATCCACATCTCGAGATTTTTTCCACATATGTGGTAGGTGGAGCCATAATTTGAATATATATACACCTATATATTTTTAAATATACATATATATACTTATATACGTACACACACACACTTACACACACACACACACACTTACACACACACACACACACACACACACACAAACACACACACACACACACACACACACACACACACATATATATATATATATATATATATATATATATATATATATATATATATATATATATATATACGGCGATCTTCCGAAAGGGCAGTCTCCCCTTGACGGATGGCATCATCAATGGTAGTCTCTGGTCGCCCTGGCATAGGAGCCATTTCCGCCGATCTCCGACCACACCTGAGCTGACGATGCCAATGTTTGACAACACCATATGATGGGGCATCCTCCCAAGTTGTTTTTATTTCATCGAAGGTCTCCTGTGAGGTGCTGCCATTAGAGTATTTTCACTCCTTACTGCCTCTTCACCGGTGTAACAGAAAATATAGACGTGGAAAAGTCTGGGGAAGCTTATATCCAACAGCCGGGGATGGAGGAAACTAAAAATTAGTGGGGGGGGGGGCAGGGGAGCTGAGAGGAGACTAAGACTCCGTAATGGGGTCTTTGTGGAAAAAAATCATAAGCTGGAGTGATTTTGGCAGTTTGTAATAATTTCTTTCTTCCAGACTACCAAGACCCACTTCACTTTCTCGCCAAAAGTGAGGGGGTAATAAGGGTGTTGCCCCCCAGTTTAAAAAGTGGGACATTGTGTGTCCTGACACACAGAGTTTTGAAGAGAAATTATTTTTCTTAATTTCAGATAAAACTTAACAGAAAAGCATTAATGTACTAAGTATGCTGGTACAATTTTTGATTAGAATTAAACATCGTAGAAGCTTCAGATAAAATGGAAAAAGTACTTGACAACTTCCATTGTTTATACACACCACTCTTTGTTTCCCTAGGCTGTGGTAATTTTTCAAATGTATTCAAATTCCCTTTCCCTTATCACATACATTGTTCTTCATATGAAAAACGGAAGTTGCATAAAGTTTTGCATCTTATTTTATCCACCGCGAGTGAGCTCTGTATCCGAATCAGACAGCTGGATAATTCCAATGATCACGGGCATTTACTTGACTGAATTACACCAATAAATCAAGACAGTCTGATATTTTTGAGCCTGTGAGGTTATATCACAGAGGTACCAAAGTCAATAGCAAGTGATATGACCCGAACATGTAAATTCTTACCATGTCTTTCCAGTGACCGCCATGAACTTGTATTTGATTGCTAAAAATGCACAGAAACCTTTATTTTAGAATTCTGTATCAAAACTTACGATAAGATTCGTAAGTGTGAATATATAGTTCCTTTCTGAGACTACATGAAATAACTATAATTAATATTTATCTTATCAGTTATTACCCCATTCTACACCAAAATTTATTGATTTCAAGTCAGCAGTCTCAAAGAATATATCTCCTTGCATAAGTAGAGTGTATATGACAATAATTAAAAACTTTGCTGTCTATAAGTGAAGTGAGGCTTACGTCTTTAAACGTAACCGAACAATTGAGTAAATATTAAAAGAAATATCGATGATAGTGTCAATATTGATAATATTAATACTTATAATGATGATAGTACTAATAACGATAATGATAATAACAGTAATAGTGAATGATAGTACTGGTAGAAGTACTTGTACCTGTAATGGTAATGATGATGATGATGGCAATGATATTGATATTATTAAAAACTTTAAGGATAATGATAATTATGATGACAGCACTACTAATGATAATTGAAATGGTGATTGTAGTAATGATAATGATGGTATTAATGATAATAATAACAGTAGTAGTAGTAATAATAATAATAATGATAATGATATTAGTACTGCTACTAAGAATAACCATGATATTGATAAAAAGAATGATAGTAATGATAATGATAATGATATGATAACAATAATGATATTGACAACAATGATAATGATAATGATGATGATGATAATAATAATAATAAGAGCAATAATGATATTAATGTTAATAATAATAATAGCAATGATAATAGTAATAATAATAATAACAACAATAATGATGATAATAACAATAATAATAATAATGATAATAATGATAATAATGATAATAATAATAATGATAATAATGACAATACTGATCATAATGATGATGATGATAAAATTGATAATAATAATAATGTTAATAACGATAATGATAATAATAACAATAAGAGCAAGAATTAGGATAATGATAATAACAACAGTCTAAAGCTAGATATGGAAACAACAGCAACACTACATCAGAAACTTAGAATATATAATTCAATAATGTTTTGGTTTTTTCCTACCACATTTATAAAAACATTAGTCCACATCTCGAAGGGGGAACAAATATGAACTACAGTATATATTTTCTGCCGAGGTCCTGTTTCATGAAATAGAGTCGTATTCTAATCAAATTGAAACTTGATAAAGTCTCAAATAAAAATAGTTATTTTCAAAAAGAATGTAGAACCAAATATATAATGTAAAAAACCCTCTTACATTTTCAAGGGAAACCGAGTCCTCAAAGTCGCACTATTATCTGTGCAAGCGCCGCAACCGCCACCGGAATCCCTCAGTGCTGCCATCTGTGTCGACGCCATTTGTAGTATAAAGTTGTGGATTGTTTTGTGAGTTTATATTTCATAAGAGGTAAGGTCGGCTCGAGAATTTGAATCAGATGATTAAACGTCATGATAGAGATTAGGTCGATTATTGTCTTTGACTGAGAATTGTTGTTAGATGTTGTATATATGGACTTAAATCGTTTAAATATCATATTGAGATGCGTCAGTACTGACTGTGGAAGCTGTGGTGAAACGTTAAATTACTAAATAGTCATGAAAGGGTATGAAATCTGCCTATTTAGGTTTTATGAGCCCACCGATAGTCTATGTAATGTATTATTGGTTTAATGATGTTGAAACTTATATTTGCTTTATATTTTAGCGAGTATAAGTAGAAGTATAGATGCAATCAGATCTCTTGTTATGGGTCTTTTATCCACGTATAATCTCGATTATAGACGGTGATCAGCGGGAATTTTGAATATGACTTGCCATTTGTATTGTAAACAAACTATCTTGGATTTTGAATGTGCATTTTCATGTACATTTGATTATTTAGAATGAATGTCGTCTTTGAGGAAGAAAATATATGGTTGCGTATACAATTTCTTGTAGAAGAGTAGACGTTCATCCTCCAAGTAAAAATAGACAAAAAGAAACGTGTATACTCATACACATTCGTATACACATGCGCACACATGCACATACATATACAAATATATGAATTGGATATACATAAACATACACAGTTTTATGTTTATATACATCCACATAATCGTATAGACATCT
>NC_091555.1:42217966-42225466 GCF_042767895.1 Penaeus vannamei
CAAGAATAGCATGCACTGTACTTGTCAATGAAACTTTATTTCTGGTGCTAAAAGTAAGATTTTGTATGTTCTCTAATTTATGATATTCTTAGTAAGGATAACTAGATTTCCTAATTGAGTTGTTCTCATAATGAAGTGGTGTAGTGGCATTAAAAGATATATATTGATGATTTAGTAATTTCAGTTTTAGATATACTTATACAGCTGTACATGAAGTAAATGGATCTGTGATATCCGAAATGCTTGTCTTCTATGACAGTTATTAAAAATTGGAAAGATAATGTTGATTAATTGATTAAATAAAAATTAAACTGATCATAACTAAAGTTCATAGATCTAATTATATCATATAGAAAGCAGTCTTTATGCTAGGAGTGGAAGCTTATTGGTCTTTGTTGGAGCACCAAAGTAGTGGAGACTAACAGTTTAGTAACCCCATCTATTACTAAGTTTCTTACTTTGAATTTGCATGAACTATGTCATAGAAGAAAAGTGGCAGAATAGTTATTATCCTGTTACTTTTGTGTACTGTTTACTTTTATTGTATGTAGGCTCAGAACTAAACTTCTGCATTTTTTAGTGTGTCACCTTTGGAAAAAAAACTCTGTATTAGAAATCCTTATGAAGGGAACCATTATTCACCATTTCACAATGAATGGATTTTCTTTTTTTGATGTGTTAATCATAACACTGCCTGTTCAATTCAGTTGAATATAATATATATTAAATATTTTATATGATATTTTACTTTTTAATCTGGAACTTGATGATTTTTTAAGAGGAAGAAATTATAAGAATTCTAAGAAAACTGCCAATTATGTTAGTATTTAACTTGATATTAAGTGGGATGTGACTTTAGCTGTTTCCAGATTTTATTGTAAATGTGAGCTTTTTATGAGGAAAAGAGCTGTTTAGATTTATTTTAATAGGACCAGATTTGGAGACACAAGCTAAAAATCTACTTCTTCCTTCACATTCCTTCACACTGCCATCAAATAAAGTTTTATTGCCACTGACTTTACTATATATTGCCAGTGATTTTTAAAATGCAATGCCAGTGCATGTAAACAGTCTTTTTGCATATTGTTCACCTTCTAAAGGGACAATCCAATAGCAGACTGGCAAAGACCACTTCCCTCAGTGTGGCCAAATTCAATTGCAACTTTCATGCAGAAGGAAAGCTAGAGAGAAAAAGTTTCAAAGAAGAAATAGCAAAGCTAGAGAAATGGATCACACAAAAATGCATAAGCATAGGCATAGACAGCACTATGCATCCCAGAAGCTGCTTTGCTGGCACTGAATTGATGGGCATGATGCCAGACATCAGTGCTTATTCATTCACAGGCCAGAGAATAATGATGTTTCACAATTAAACTAATTTTCTCTATTATACTCTGAATGTATGATCCCCTTAGCCTTCTTTGTTACACTTGAATATTTGCCAGATGTAAAGTTTTAGTCTAGACAGCTTAAAATATGATTTTAGTTTGCAGCAATTGTTATACTTTTGGATTCAAGAATAATGCAACTATGGGTGCTTAGGGTAATGGTAATCTTAGTAATTGATATTGTGGAAACCAGTAAACTGAATTTTTTTAATGTCACATGTTTTATGAAGTGGGACAGCTAATGGAATGTGTAGGATGTGAATTAACATGTGTCACATAGTACATGTGTAATTTTAGATACAAAATGTAGGAATTTCCTTTTAGTTGCATCAGTGACATTATCAAGTGTAATAAGGTTTTCTATATAATGGTTAATTATTTTATGATGCTTTATTATTATATATTCTATGTTCCTAGTAAATATGTGTTTTTTCTGTCTTTTTTAGCATTTTCTAGCATCTGAATGAAAATGGAATTTATGTCTACAATTCATCATGTCATTTTATCTATGACAGGCTGCAGCCCAGAATGATGGCACAGGACAAGGCCTGGGTGCCAGTGTAACACCGATATTCAATACCTCAGCTGATGGAACACCACTGGGACCAGATGGCCACCCTCTTCCTCCCCCTGTCCAGCCCCCTCCTGGCTCAGTCACCAAGTTAGCCCCAAATGCTACCTTGATTGACCTGAATAAGATTAGAAAGGATCATGATGCAGATAAACCTTTCAGGATTGAACAGGTCACAGTCCTCATTGATGAGAGTGATTTTGTCAAGGTGAGGGACATATTTTTAAAATTTACTTTTCAAGATACCTTTTTTTTTTTCAAAAAGTTTTCCAGGATTATGATATATTTTTTATGAAAGTGTATAAAAGTGAACTGGTCTTTCTTCCTTCTTCTTGGTATCCTTTTTTAAATTCATGATTTACATCTGTTAGGTCTGTTCATGAAAATTAATTTTGGAGTACTTGCCTATCTTATATCCACATGCCAACATATTTTGTTGCCAGTAAGTTATGAACCATCTTGAACAATGTTTTTTAAGTTATATTTATGGTCTTAGAAAAAATGGAAGAGAGGCACTATGATCTGTTTCTCTTTGTACACAAAAGATTAATTGTTTAATCCAGATAGATCCAGTATTGAATTAAGACTTATTTGACATTCAGAGTAAGAGAGTTTTAAAACTTTTAATGATTTTAATGAATCTTAAAAGATCTTAAAAGAGAGCTCTTCATAATGTTTTATTAACTGCTTCAGGTAGTTGCATATGGACCACGAGACCCCTTGAACACTTCCCCTGTTGAAAGAGTACCAGGCCGTCTAGGACGACCAAGGAAGGTACAGCCCCCACCACCTCCCATGTGGGATGATGGTGGTGCAACGGATGGCTTAGAAGATGTGGCGACAGAGCCATCTTACCACCAGTTTGCAGATCCCTCACTTGGGAATGCCTTAGAACAGATGAGGCAGCTGCGAATAGATTGTAACACTGCACTCGTAGATATGGATAAGAGACAGATGGTTTATGTAAGTTTGTTTCATTGTAGATAATTGTAGGTCATGTTTCTTTATGGCTTATGCTGATATGATATTAATTCATATTGGCCACATCATTTTATAAATGATTTCTCTGTGAAAAGATGAGGTAGTTTTGTAAATACTTAAAAAATGAAAACAAAAATATATAGCAAATTTTTTTGTTGAATTAATTGGATGGAATCCAATTATATTCCTTTTATTTTCAGGCCCACAGAGCTGTATTAGTGGCTCGCAGTCCGTACTTCTATAGACAAATGTACTTGAGAAGAAAAAAGTTGAAATATCTATACCAGTTCTGCCGTTTTACACTACCCATTGCTGTGAATTTTGATGTAGTTGATGCTGTTGTTTCGTTTATGTATACAGGTAAGAAAGTAAACTATACAAATGGGTATAGATTTTCTGAAATATCTTCTTTTAGGTGAATTTTTTTAGTTTATTGTAATGTTTAGCTTTGTTTCTAGGTTTTATAATAGGGCACCAGCTGTACAGAGAGAGAAGAGGACTCCTGTCAGGCTGCATATTTCATGTTATATATATATATAATACTTTTCACATATAGACAAGCTGGATTTCTAAGTATTTTGCATTGTCTTTTTTTCCAAGGGTCCATGAGCACTTTATGGGGCAAAGGCACAGCATCTGTAAGGAAGGTGCTCTCCCTCTTTGAGATGAAGGAAGCCCTCGAACAATATGATCAGGAAGTAGCAGGAAGAGAGGTAGTGTTCTTTTGCTTCCAAATAATTTCTTGGATATTTGTATGTTTACTTTTTAGAGGTAGAGAAATAGTTATAGCTGTATAAACTCATACTGAAAAGCAAATCATCTGAAGTTTAGGGGACACCAGTGTATGTCACTGTATGTTACTGGACAAGTTGATAAATTAAATGTCTTTCAGTAATGATAAATGAAAATGCACTTTTTAATAGCTAAGAGAACTAATGCACTTTCACATATATACATATTTAGAGAGAGAAAGAAAGAAAGTGTGTGTGTGTGTGTTTGTGCACGTGTGAATATTGTTGGAGAAAAATAAACCTTGGAAGCCTGTGATTAACCCCATGCAACCATTAAAATGTTATGTTCACTGTAGTATTGTTTTGTTGAATGTATCTACACATATAAATGATCCATAAATGCTCAGCTACCAAGAATTCAATTAATATTCTGTTGCCTGCACCTGATTTTCCCCTTCCTTGAGTTTTCAAGATTTTTTATTGATGTTATTAATATTGTTATTATTATTAGAATTATAATTATTAAAGGGTCATTACCAATACAAATGGCAATATAAAACCAAATTTAATATTTCTGAAAATCAAGGAAAAGGGCGAGGTAGGTGAGGTAGGATAGGCTAGTGATTGACTCATTGGTGACTAAGCACTTGTGAAGCCATCTGTGTTAATAAACTTAACTCACTATGGGTATGGCATGTTCTGACATACCATCCCCAGTGACCAGGTTAATCAGTACATGCTCTTATTTAGATAAAACTATTGATAACTATTGCCTAGTATTCATGTATATCTGCATGCTGATCAGGTGTAGTAAGAAAAAGTAGATTCAACTGAAATGACTACATTTGTATTTCAGATCTACTGAACTAAATAAACTTTTTTTCTGAAACTTAGATAAAGAATTGGGTGTTCCAAAAAGATCAAGTATAAAGAGAAAATTGAAGGTGTGTTTGTAATCACACAATTAATATTTAGTTCATAGATCCTTATGCATAACATTATCTCAAGTTTGTAAGAAGATATTTGGCATCAAGTCAGATTTTGCTGTTAATTGATTATGCTTCAGAAAAGGATTGAGCCTTTTAACGTATAATACCTTTTCTGTGGACTGTATCATATGCTCACTGTTTATTGTATTTATTAAAATTGTTTACATATATGTCTTCAAGAAAAGGATGTGTACAGTTATTAAATAATATCATATCATGTGAAAGTAAAGTCATCATTGTAGCAGTCCATAAATATAGATACCCAGATGTGTAATTGTAAAGAAAATTTATTGATATATATTAAAGATACTTTTTATAAAATCATTAGACAGTAAACTAATTAAATAGTGACATACTTCACTATCAATAGTTTGACATATCACATTCCTTTATTTAGATGTGTAAAATATATTTCCATTACTAGATATGGATCCTATACTTTTATCAACTTTTCTGTAGCAGTCACTCTCATCCTCACAGGTTGAGGAAAAGGAGCCCCGTCGACCAAGAAAGCGTATCAAACGTGATCCTGGTGAGGATGACTTGGAGAGCCTCGTCATGCCACTTTTGTCGGACACGGGTGGACCAGGTGATGGAGGGCCAGACGATGGACTGGGAGAAGAGAGGAGGAGAAGGAGGAGGACTGTCACAGATCATGAGGGAGGAGGAGATGATGCACATGGAAAAATGAAGGTTAGGACTTTGGTTATGGTTTTTACTTGTACTTTTAAAAATTGGTACTTTTCCATAACTGGTGGAGAGGGGGGGGGCAACTTGCTGGAAACTACTTGTAAAAAAATGGAAAACAAAAAATCTTATTTAAAATTTTTATGTTTTGTATTAAGAATATTTTTGTATAAGTCACTGTTAATCACATCAATCTACTTGTCATAGGTATCAGTCCAGAAGATAGTCGACAGTGCCCTGACACCCTTCCTTGGAAAGATTGAAGAACTCTTTGATCCTTCTGCATCAACGCTTCAGATTGCCAGAACTTCACAACACATCATCACTCTCTGGCATGCAGACATCCTCCTCACTAAGCTATTTGACCAGAATGACCTCACCAAGTTCTTCTCAGAAGTCATGAATAATGTGTTAGAAAAGAAGAATCTCATGCACCAGCAGGGGAGTGCAGACACAGAAGGCAGTGGCTTCAGTGTGGAATTGTTAGTCACACATACTGGAGACCCTCTAGTGGATGAAGCATATAGCAAAGCTTCCATAGGGGATTCAGTTGTCCAGGAGGTGGAAACAATCACAGTAGGTGACATGCAAATTATCAATTATCATCAGATTGATCCCCAACATATACCAAAATATGTTCATATGATAGCAATGTACCGCTACTGGATCCGCATGGGGAAGAGGTCAACTGGAAGGTCTGATCCTGGTGGTGGAGGGGGTGGAGGAGCTGGTAGTAAAGACACTTTAATGCCGCCCTTACTGGAGGGCGATGTTTTACCTGATGATTCATCAGCACCTCATGACCTAGATGACCTTGTTAATAGAATGGCAGGGGGGGGAGATGACTTATTGGTAGGCAGTGGAGGTGCTCTAACAAAAGCATGCTTCCAGCAAGTAAGTAATGACCTGAAACGCAGGGCTGTATCAGATTTAGAACTGTATGTCAATCCATCATTTCATGAGGAGTTGATTATGCACATAATGGTTGATCAGGTGGAGGACAGAGGAACACTTCCGCTCAGCCTGGCAGTTTTTCTTGCCAAGGGCTGTAATTTCTGTCGGAAGAAGGAGTGTAAGGGGGAAGATTTAACTCTACCAATTAGTCCTGACAATCCAGTGTGTCCTGATCGCCAATGTATTAAACGCAATCTTATATGTGAAATTTGTAATAAGCAGATGTCAAACTCAAAGTCACTAGCAAGACACAAGTACAGTTTGCATGATATCCAAGTAGGAGATACAGGTGGTCTCTTTATTTGCAGTCACTGTGGTGAAACATTTAGTAAAAAATGGAAACTCAACATGCATGAAAGGCAACACGAAGACAGAAAGCTAGAAGTCAACTGTCATATTTGTGGAAAAGTCATGCGTGGAGCTATGGCATTAAAAAAGCACGTCAGTATGGTGCATGAGACTAAACCACAGTTCCAGTGTGACTTCTGTAACAAGAGCTTTAAACGAAAAGAAACACTGAATGTCCATCGTAGAATCCACACAGGAGAGAAACCATTCCCGTGTGCGCGCTGTGATTATGCTTCAGAAACTAAAGGTAATCTCAAGGCACACATGTGGCGTAAGCATAAGATACAGTTGGGAGGCCCTACAGCTGAACAGCAGCAGCAGCAGCAACAGCAAGCAGCAGAGGAACAAGCGATGGCTGCTACATTAGTTGCTCATGCACATACTCTTGCAGATGGTTCTTTCATTATTGCGCAGGGAGCTCCGCCTCCAGGCACAATAATATCATAAGTCTGATGGGTTATATCTCAGTTGAGATTAAATCAACAGTTAAAGGAATCCATCTTGGAGATTCTGAAATTTTAATATATGGTACCTGAATAATCAGTGAGTTTGCCTGTGATAATTATGTTTATAGATATGCAGTATATTGTTATGGCTTTTAATTCTGCTTTTTCCTTTGTTCTTTCTTTATGCTTTATAATATTTGTTTATTATAGAGCTAATGTATTTTATTGATCTTTATATTAAAAGTCTGCTTACCAACTTTTTCATATAAGATCTCCAAACTAGTCTGTGGCAAATATCAGTTCAACTTTATAGAAAAGGGTTAGACATATACACTGTATCAGGGAAAAAGTATATGCCAAACATTTTAGTGTTAGGTTAACTAGACTGTAGAGTTTACAGTTTTA
>NC_091555.1:42232966-42247966 GCF_042767895.1 Penaeus vannamei
TGTGTAATTGTCATTGTTATAATCGTTATTGCTGTTATTATTTGTTTTTTATTGCCTTATCGTTATCGTTATTACTACTGTTGTTTTTCATCATTATCAATATCATTATCGTTATAATTCTTGTAAATAGTATTCTTGCTGTTGCTACTGTTAGTGTTATGATTATTCATTACAATTATCATTATTACAGTTATTATCATTATCGTATTACTACTAAAAGGCGGTGTATTAGCTCAAAAATACACTGTTGAATACAGACTTGTAAACCAAATAAACCTTATAAAAAGTGAATGTAACTCTATCATAGTGTACCTAAAAGCTCAGAGTAAATAGAAAATAAAAATAAACACAAATCATATTGGTTATTTCCGGTCACATCTGCATCTATTTGTAAACGGGATCAATCCAGTTTTCTTATCGTGCAAACCAGCGGTGCCCAACCTCACGGTCGCGACCCAAATGAGGGTCACCAGGGCTTAAAAGAAGAATAAAAGAGTCCATAGCTGGGTATGTCAGTAAAAGTTAACGATTTTTTTTTTATCAACACTTGTTTATTGAAATTAGATGTGTTGGTAATATGAACCTATAAAAGGATATAATAACGAAAGCTAATATACATCTGCAAGTATAACTAACATGAAAATGGTGGGATGTATTACTGCATGTTCATACATTTAGAGTCGCTAGCCCAGGCTAAGACTGTCTTTAGGGTCGCATCCGAAAAAGTTTGGGAAACACTGGCGTAAACAGTTATGAAAAATGAAAGTGGGGTTGGGTTTACGTAGAGATTTCGCACTTTCATTGCGGTTCTCTATAAAATCTCCCTACCTGTCTATATTCATCTATTTATCTGTATTCATCTATCTATTCACCATCTGTTTCTCAGCTCGCTTATGCCTCTACAAATCTACATTCGCATAGATAGCGAAACACATCACTAAATTATACCTTAGTCCCACATCCTTATCAACAATTCTTGTCTGCAGTTATTTACTTGCAAATCATTCCTATTCATTCATTCTTTTGATCCTTCTCAACATAGCTTTTTTTGCAGTTTCTTTCTTGTAAATTATTGTCAATCGCTCATTCTTTGGATCCTTTTCAACACTGATTTTTTCTGCAGCTGTTTCCTTGCAACTTATCGCTTCGGACTCTGTCAACACAGATGCCGGGAGACTAAAGATACTGCCTTGGAGACTAAGGAAAGAACTTAAAAGGATTCCCTTCTGTCTTTTTCTTTTCTTTTTATTTGTGAAAGAAAACTGAAAAAAATCCTTGCAAGGGAAAGGTTGATTTAGAGTAAATAGCTCCATGGTCGAAAAGTAGATATTTTGCGGTGGTAAGAAGGGTAACTTTTTAGGATTTATTTCATTCATAAAATTTTATGAGAAATGTGAAGGATGTTTATGTTTTACTACTTTGTTCATTAATTTTCTTATCATTCTGCAGGAAGGAAAGCAACTGATAAACGTATGAAATATGTATATGAAAGATAAACAAACACATCATGCAAGCAAAAACGTTAGTGAATACATATGCATGCACACAAATGCATACGCACATATGTATACATATGTTTATACACACGCGCATGCACAAACATATATACATATATATATATATATATGTATATGTATATATATATGTATGTATATATATACATACACACACACACACACACACACACATACACACACAAGCACGCACGCACGCACGCACACAGACACAGACACACACATGATACATATATATATATATATATATATATATATATATATATATGCATATATATACATATATACACATATACATATATACATATAGATACATACATGTGTGTGTGTTTGTATACATATACATATACATAAATATGTACATGTATATATATATATATACATATATATACATATATATATATGTATATATATATATATATATATATATATATATATATATATATATATATATATATAATGAAGGTTATTATGTGAACAAAACAACTGATACAGTACATAAAGAAATATTGATGTGCGTGTCCATGCAACACACATATCGAAGACATTTTCACATATATACTCAGTCTCACAAGTCACCATCCCACGCCGCTTTCAACTGTTTTCATTTCTCCATTCAGAACACTTAATTCCAAGAAGGCGAGAAAAATCACGTATGCTCTTTGTAAAATAAGAACGAAAAAAATTGAAACCGGGTTCTTTGTAGGCGTTACATTTTGGGATATATTTCCATGAACATACAAAAAATTATGACAAAGAGCAAGAAAGCTGGCGTTATGTCTTTCATGAAAAGAACTTTGCTTTCAACAGAAATCTTAAAAGACAAAAATGCTTCATTATAAATCTAAAAATCTATAAAGCATAACAGCTAAGAATGTTATATGGAGATATTTGAAATCATCGAATGCTTCATTATAAATCTAAAAATCTATAAGGCATAACAGATAAGAATGTTATATGGAAATATTTGAAATTAACGAATGCTTCATTATAGATTTAAAAATCCACAAGACGTGACCGCTAAGAATGTTATAAGGAAATATTTGAAATTAACGAGTGTTGTGTCCGTTGTGTCTCTTACGCCCACTCTCAAAGGAAAAAAGAAAACGTACACACAGACAGACATTATAATAATATGACGTAACCAAGAAGTGGGGGACAGAGGAAGCACGTGCTCTCGTTAGGATTTGTAACTTATAAACTTATTATTCAGTGTTGAACAGTCCAACAGTAACTTATATAAGTCACTGGTAAAACACAAAAGTAAATGATTCAGTCATGCAAGTCAAGAGAGAAGCGTCACACACTGTTTTTGAAAGGTCTGGGAACCCAACCCATCTTTCATCACAGGTGGCTCCCTCCTGAAATCCAGGATAGGCCACTATACCTATCCATCTATCTATTTGTATTTATGTGTATAAATAGATATAAAATCTAACAACCATTCCATCTTGTTCTACTTTTAATTCGAGAGAAATAAAAGTCAGTTTGAAACTGACTAAAGTTTAAGAGCCATAAACTCTTCCATACAAAATTAACAGAAAAAGAAACAGAGAATAATAATGATAGAAATAGTTTGAAAAAGGCGGCTCTGAAGTCAGGAATGCGAACATGCAAAGGCACTTCCTACTGAAAGAAATATTTTATACCCGACCAAAATCCTTAACCGAGAACGCCTCAAATCTCTACTTTAAGCAAAACACAGCATCATGAAAGTTATTATTTTTGGTAATCTATTCGACCTTTTCGTGGACATGCCATAGTTATTCCGGCTAACAGAATTAACATTAAATCCAGCCAAAAAGACCTACATAGGAACTCCTAAAACTCAAACCCAAATCCTAAGCGAGCAACAGCATTCAAAATTGGCGGTTTTTGTTGATCAAGCCATGCAGCCGTCCTGCGCACATGGTATGCCCTTCTTCCCAGGAGAATAAAAATGAATCCTAGCCAAAGAGTTAACCCCAGAACGCCCCTAATCCCTCAAAACCCCAACCCAGCCCCAGCATTCACATTCAAAACCGGCGGTTCCCCAGGGCGAGCCGCGCAGCCGCCCCGCGCACATGGCAGGCCACTCCTCCCAACCCGGCCATATTGTGGCGAAAACGGACGTCGGCCTCCTCGCCTGGTGAGTGGCTTCCTATTCCTCGTCCTGGGGCGGTTATATGGGGAGGTGGGAGGGCGCCCACGTGGCTCGGAGAGGCGTCAATGATCGTGGGAGGTGGGCGTGGGGGCGCAAAAGGGCGTGCGGGGTGTAAATCCCCCTTTTGAGGGATAGGAGAGTCCTCGGTGCTGCAGAGGCGCTCTTACTTTTGTGTCAAGATTGCGCGCCAGGTTCAAGTTTTAGCTAGGGTAAAGGTCCGTTTTAGGGGCGTCCGAGGCCACGACACCTGGTACAACGGCCAGCTAGACACACGGGCGTGCGAGTGGGCGTGGCCAGGAGAAGAGGAGGGGCGTGAGATGGGCGTGAGAACCCTTTCAGAGAGAAATGTGTCCGCCCACCGTGTCTCTCTTTGCCGGGACACTCACCCACCTGTAACACTCGCTTCCTCTCCTCTCCCTCTTATCACTGCCTTCTTTCTCGCGGTCTGCTCGTTGTTCTCGCCCATTCATCAACATTTTCATTTCCTTTTCAAACTAGCGTCACAGTATTTGCTATTCATCGACTGTAACGCGAGACTGTAACGTTGAAAGTACGGTCTCGAGCCACCTGTAACGCCGAGTCCCCCTCTCACGCCGCAGGGGAGTGTTACAAGTAATATTTTTTTCGTTATTTTGGCGCATTTTACCACAACAACAGATGAGAAGATATTCGAAATATGAAGTGAATGTCGTTTATCTTACAATATTGGTTTTTGAGTTATTAAAAACCAAGAGAGCTTGTGTGGTGACAAATAAACTTTCTATTTTATTATCCTCCTTTATTGTTGTTCCTTATTTCTCCATGTGACTCATCCTTAGGCATTGTTTGGTAATTCACATTAGTGGCCTTATCTCAGATATGCACACAATTTGATTTTAGTAGGAAGGTGAGAGAGGGTAAGGGTTTATCAAGCCTATTGTGATGTGTCAAGGGCCATTGAGATAAGATTAGCTCTACGTAAACAATGAGTCTGTCACCTAAATTGATGTTGGTTGCGGCAATGAGGTAGAAAGGGTCCTGTTGCATTACTAGTAATGGAATGTATGCGTTATCATATTTTTGTCGTGTATTATGAATAGTTTTGAGGTGAGCGTGTATATTTACTCGTAGAGGTTGAATTTTTAGAAATAGTATCATGGGTTTAAATGCAGAGGAAAGCCAAGACTAGGAATAAGAAAAGTTCTCATGTATTGTGTTTAGCAATCTTAGAGTAAGAATGACCCTAACATTTTATAAAAGTTTGTTTCTTAAACTAGTATATATTTGAAAAGGTAGTGGAATGTCAGCTATTTATAATGTATGCACAGATTGACATTTTCCTTGAATAAAGAAAAAAATCCTGCAATTCATACTCATTTGACATATGCTAAGTCATACAGTCTTTTGAAATTTTCCCATTACTCAAGTACGTTGTTGAAGATATTTGAATAGTGTAGTTTCTCAGTGATTTATCTTTGGGTCAACCTGGTCATGAGGGGGTATGAGTAATTAAGAATTTATATGCCTGTTGCAGTATAGGGTTATTTTGGGCTATAACAACAGATTGAAGTATTGATATATAAACAAAAAATATGCAAGGGGAAGCTTAATTTTAACTAGTATACAAAATAATTTATAACCATCTATGTAGGAATTAGAGATATTGCAATTGTGTATTTGTGGAAATAAGTAAAATTTTGTTAGGTTTGGCAGGTGCAAGGCTCGTTGATACATCAAAGGTCCATGTAGATATATTCTGTAAAATGGAAAAGTAGGGTTGACATTTTTGTTGTAATATAAAATTAATGGTTAAGTTGAAAAAGCTGATGTGGTCATATATAGAAAGGTTACTTGAGAATAGATTTGGGTATTTCTGCTAGTGTTGTCATATAAGGATTTTTGTGGTTCATGAAATTTTTAGTGGCAAGGAGTTTTTCATGATAAAGTAGGTTTGTTAAATTATTAGTGGCGAGGATTTGTTAACAATTAGTTGGGTTTGTTCATTCAAGAAGTTTGGTCTTCTACCAATATTCGACTGAGAATGAGATTAGAATGAGATGTATTTTTTAAAGGACTGTGTATGATGATAACAAATATAAAGATACTAGAATGTAATTTAAGGGAAATAATCAAGTTTGTTTGAGCTGCATCAGAATTTATGTTCATAAATCGTTTTGTCAGAATACATAATATATTTATTGATCATCATGAGAGTGGCAAGATAATTATTACTATTGAAAAATAATGGTACATATCCGTAGTCAGCAGAAGACAATTGATGTTCATGCATTGTTGGCATAAGTCCTGATGTTAATTGTATTCAAATCTATGATTTATTTATATATGCTTTATAATAAGATATTTGTTTATCCCAACATGATACATCAGATAAAATAAAAAGCTGTAGCCTCATCTTCGGGACATGGTTTAGTGTTCTTTTGTATTTATTCTAATTGTCATTTTTCATATGTACCATTATTGTCATCTTAAATATTTTTTAAATGTAAAACTGTCTGCCCCATTATTTCCATCCTTAACCAGAAGAAGAAATATTAAAAAGGGAATGAACATATAAAGTTCTAATGGGAGTAGAGGTCTGTGTAAGATCTTTTAGTATTCATAGTCTTTCTCAAAAATAAACAAACTAAGGCAGCATTACATAAGTGCTGTCATTATAAGAAAGTAATTTACATGCAACATGAATCTATGGTGCAAATTTTAATGTATGCATGTCTGTTGCTTCTTTGTGTGTGTATTTTTACAACAGATTTTATGGCTTTAGTTAATTTTTTATTGGTTAGGGTATGTAAAATTACACTTTTATTATGCATTTGGACACATGGTCTTTCATGAAGGACAGACAAGTTATATAATCTGATGTTTTGAGTATTGTTTACAAGAAACCTCTAAAGTTGAATTTATCATCTTCCCAGCTTAATCCCTATTTATAATTTTTGAAAAAATAAGTTTGTTTAAGAATGAAGAAGATAAAGGCAGTTGTTCATTGCAAGTCCTAGCTTAAACCATCCTTCTCAAGAATCCTTTGTTGTGTTTATCAAGTATGGTATGCAGTGTATGGTGTGTCATGACCTGATCACTGAAGAATGAGCAAGCTTGTTAATTTTAGCTTCCAGAACAAATCCCTTCTTGATGAAATGGAGTATAAGTAGCAGTTTGCTTAAAGATTGCTATGGGAATTTTGAATGCCATATAGATATAGAATAGGGGCACTCAAACTGTCAGTAGTATGCTCCCAGAGATATACTTAAAAAATTCCAAGATTATACATATTGTTGAAAATTAATGATTAAAATTGGTAATTTTATACATTGGTAAAGAGTGTCAGGCTTATATATTCAATGCATCAATAATATTTGATAATATTTGACTTGTGCATTGGGTTCATTCATTAATTACTATATGTTCAGTATCTTATGAATGTGGCTGCAGATTAGTGATGTAGGAACTTAATAGGGAAAAAGTTTTGAATGTTCTTAATATAAAGGATTTGAAAGATAGAATTAAGAATATTTAATGGAAGAAAAAAGTAATTCTTGTTTTAGGATAGGGTTGGTGAGGAATTTTATTTTTGCTTAGGATTACTCGAGATGAGCCTCCGTTAAAGTAGTAGTGCCATATGTTGAGACAAATGCATGCTTATGAATATACGTACATGTATGTGAAGGTTGTGTGCATATGGGGATTGGTTGTAGTGTGTGCAGACCATGCATATATGCATCCCTAAAGGCACTTGCAGTATTGCTATCACGTACATTATCCATAACTGTATATATCTATATATCAGTACATGCCTAAGTGCATGTATTGCATGCATCTGGATACATTTATTCCTGCTTAGATATGTGCATACATGTTTGCAGCATGTGCATACATGCATACATGGACACATGCATGTTGACTTACACATACATATGGACATATATGTATACTGATATAAGCACACATGCATACCAACATACACACATGTATACTGATATACACATGCATGCCACCATACACAGACATGCATACCAACATATATGTCCATATCAGTATAGATACTCGTGCATACCAACATACAAATGTGTATACCAACATACATACACGTGCATACCAACATACATACACGTGCATACCAACATACACACACGTGCATACCAACATACACACGTGCATACCAACATACACACATGTGCATACCAACATACTCACATGTGCATACCAACATACACACATGTGCATACCAACATACACACATGTGCATACCAACATACACACATGTGCATACCAACATACACACATGTGCATACCAACATACACACATGTGCATACCAACATACACACATGTGCATACCAACATACACACATGTGCAGACCGACATACATACACATGCATACCAACATACACACATGCATACCAACATGTATAGTGACATACACTCACATTCATACCAGCATATACACACGCACATGCATACTGGTATGAATGTTCATACCAGGCTACATACATATACATGCAAATCTATATATAAACCTGTATATGTACAAACATATGCATACAAACATACACTTAAGAATGTCTATGTATGTACACACGAGCATAGCTACATACACACAATCGTACCAGCATGCATAACCATATACAGTACACATGTATGCACACATACTTATCTACGTTTAAGTATGTATACCTACTTGTATACCTACATACACATGCACATGTGCATTCACACATGCAAATCACTGTACACACAAGTGAACCCACATACATACATGTGCATGCATGCATACATGTGCTCATTGATGCATATGCACATGTGTGCATGCAGACATGTTTGCATACAAGCATGTACAAGCACACACTCACACAGATATATGCATGCACATATATACAGACATACAAGCATATACACAGGCAATACATACATAAGTGTACATATGTGCAAATAGTATATGTACATGTATACATACATATGCACATCTATAGATACATGTATACATAGTCACATGTATATATTCATGATTATTGAGTCATGAACTCATATGCAGATGCACATGTATACATGTACATGTACACATGTACATATGTACATGTATATATACTTATACTTGCATGCATACATACATACACATCCATGCACATGTGCATGCATACACATGCATGCACATGTGCATACATACACATGCATGCACATGTGCATACATACACATGCATGCACATGTGCATACATACACATGCATGCACATGTGCATACATACACATGCATGCACATGTGCATACATACACATGCATGCACATGTGCATACATACACATGCATACACATGTGCATACATACACATGCATGCACATATGCATACATACACATGCATGCACATGTGCATACATACACATGCATGCACATGTGCATACATACACATGCATGCACATGTGCATACATACACATGCATGCACATGTGCATACATACACATGCACGCACATGTGCATACATACACATGCATGCACATGTGCATACATACACATGCATGCATACATACATACACATGCATGCATACATACATACACATGCATGCATGCATGCATACATACATACACATGCATGCATGCATACATACATACACATGCATGCATGCATACATACATACACATGCATGCATGCATACATACATACACATGCATGCATGCATACATACATACACATGCATGCATGCATGCATACATACATACACATGCATGCATGCATACATACACATGCATGCATGCATACATACACATGCATGCATGCATACATACACATGCATGCATGCATACATACACATGCATGCATGCATACATACACATGCATGCATGCATACATACACATGCATGCATGCATACACATGCATGCATGCATACATATATTATGTATATATTATATATATGTATATATTAAATATATATGCATGCATGCATGCATATATATATACACATGCATGCATGTATACATACATACATACATATGCATGCATACATACATTACGTATGCATGCATGTATATATATATTTAATAATAATAATAATATATATATATACATGTAATGCATAATACATATATTATTATTGTATATATTATATATTATTATTAATAATATATATGTATATATATATTATATTATTATATATATTATTTTTATATATTAATATTATTGTATATTATTATTATACATATATTATTATTTTATCATGATATATATACACATGCATGCATGTATATATTGATATGCATGCATACATATATAAACATGCATTATTATTATACATACATATGCATGCATACATATGTGCATGTAATACATATGCACGTATACATATGCATGCATATATATGCATATATATATATATACATGCATACATGTAATATATATACATATGCATACATGCATACATATATATTATTATATTATATATACATATACATATGCATGCATACATATACATACATATGCATGCATGCATGCATATACATACATATGCATGCATGCATATACATACATATGCATGCATACGTATACATACATATGCATGCATACATATACATATATATGCATGCATACATATACATACATATGCATGCATACATATACATACATATGCATGCATACATATACATACATATGCATGCATACATATACATACATATGCATGCATACATATACATACATATGCATGCATACATATACATACATATGCATGCATACATATACATATATATGCATGCATACATATACATACATATGCATGCATACATATACATACATATGCATGCATGCATATACATACATATGCATGCATGCATATACATACATATGCATATATATATATATACATATATGCATATACATACATAAACATAGATAAGCGTACATATACATACATGCATATACATATAGATACATACATATACATGTAGATACATACATACATACATGCATATACATACATGCATGCATATACATACATATACATATATACATATACATATATACATATACATATATACATATACATATATACATATATATATATATATATACACATACATACATACATACATACATACATACATTTACATCCATACATACAAATGTACATATACATACGTTTACATATACATCCATACATACATATACATACATACAAACATACATATACATACAAACATACATATACATACATGCATATACTTACATACATGCATATACATGCATATACATGCATACATGCATAAACATACATACATGTACATACATGCATACACATACATACATGTACATACATGCATACACATACATACATGTACATACATATACGCACATATACACATACATATACATGCACATACATACATATCCATACATACAGACATATACACACGTACATACTAATGAATCCCAGCGCTGTTATCAGTGGCATCAGGCCACTGTTGAGTCTGATTAAGATTGTCCATGGGTGTGCGTGCGTGTGCTTGCAAAAAGTCCCATTTCCCGCCCGCATGTTTGGGAAGGGGAAGCTCAGACGCCACAGAGGTTGACTGAGGTGTTGATAAGCGGTTGCACACTCGGCTTGTTAACTGCCAGAAGTGTCGTTATGGTACGAGTGATGGTGGAGATGGTTGAGGGGTGTGTGGTGGCGGCGCTGGTGGTGCTTGTTTATCCGCCTGTAGGGGTCGTATGAATGAGGTTTAGGGTCAGGGTTGGTACGGTGTGGATATATGAGGGGGAAAAAGATCGAGCGAGAAGCACCTACGACACTGGGTGTATTGATTATTTGCAACTTTGAAAGTGATCCCCCACCCCTCTAGGGCCGTATGGGGGTAGGGTGGTAGTGGTGAGGACTTGGGGGAGGGGGGGATGAAACTTCATGTTTTGTCTTCGAACCTGTTCAATCTCCTCGATTCTCTTCGAGCAGGAGGGAAGGGCTCCCTAGGGCAGCGCGGGTGCAGACGATGCCGGCACCGTGCCACATGGGGCACCGCCACCTGGCACTGCATAGCTTTCGAATCGCTTATTCTGCGATGGCTATCAGCGGCGTATTGATCATAACCGATGAGACAACCAGGGAAGCCCCTGAAGGACCTGGTTATTTGTTAGTTTTCTCGTAGGGCTTCTGGCCGAGTGAGTGCCAGGGCGTGCCACGACGTGGGTCAGTTCAGTATGCACAGCTGGCCGTGTTCGTAAGCGGCCGTGCTAGGGAGTAGGGAGGCCCAGCAAGAGACAGCGCCACCAAGAAGGGACTTGGTTAATAAGAATGCACGTAGTGCGGAACCTGGCACTAATAACGATTTTAATACAAAAGCTCTTCCGCCGGTGAAAACGGGAAGATTGAAGTGCATTGCTACTGTTAATGTGTGTGTCTTGCGTGAAATAGAGCTACAAAGAAGTGTGATGTGAAGGTGTTGTGTCAATATTATTTTACTATCGGATTTCTGCCAGTGTACAGAGGTAGTTTTCTCTTCAGATCCGAGAGAAGAAGCACCCATTGTAGACATCGCCTAGTTACGGCATGTAGTGTGCTGTGACTCACGCCGAAAAGGGTTGGTCTTGGATTGCAATATTAACTTTTTTCTCTCTTTCATTGTCACTGCTAGCACTCGAGAGCACAATGGAGTCAATACAAGCAGCGGTGAAGGAGCATATTCAGGGGAAACTCCGCGAGATCGGCAGCACCCTGGATGAGGAGCGGCGGGAGCTCAGTGTACGTGTCTGTCTGTTCCGATGTACGGCGCCGCTAGCGATGCTCCCCGCTTCGTTGTATCCGGTTCTTTGGGGGGGAAACTACCGTAGACACTTGTACTGGGAGAGTACCGTAGACTGTTTGTCCCAACTTGAACCGGATGAATAACTTTTTGCTACCCTGTCGTATTAAGGATATCTAGTCGCGTATTTTTTGGAAGTAATCTTTGATTTGTAAGTGCTTGTGTACTTGTAACGTGGAGTCGTTGGTTTGTAGTTATATTTTGGTAATGAAGCAAGCCACGTTCGTAGGATTTTGAGTCCCTGTTTTTTGCGAGTACGTTTGAGTTGTAATGCTAGCGTTTGTTGGAGACGTATTCTAGCGTTGTTTTGATTCCGACTTCTCCCCTGAGGCCCAAGTGCTGCGAGGGAGACACCTGCACGCGCGGACCAGGAAGTCCAGCGCTGGCAGGAGTACGTTAGGCCTGACACAGCAGTGACGGCAGGCGAGGAGAAAGTAGTGGGCAGCCAGACGACCCTCCGTGGGGAAGGAGGGGCCCGGCGGGGCTGGAATTTGTTGTTGACTTTCGCCAATTCCTTTTTGAAAATTGTTCTGTATCATTTTCATATGGCTTGAGTGACATTGATTTGTCTATCTATCAATCTATCTGTTAATCTGGCTCTGTCTGTCTGTTTATATATCTATCTATATCTATATCTATATATATATATATATATATATATATATATATATATATATATATACGTTTATGTATGGCACTATCTATCTATCTTTCTATCTATCATTCTGTATTTTTTAATGTGGAACATTGGGTTTATATCTGTCTACCTGTCTGTATGTATCTATCTATTTACGAATATGGTTGTTGTTTTTTTCTTTATTTCAGGTCGTCATTTTTTGTTGCTATCGTTCTGAATTGCAAATTTTCTTTGCACATATTGTAAAGCTTTAACAACCAATCGTTATGTATTTACGTGCTCACCTGTCAAAATCTGGGAACATCAGCCAAGTGAGTGACGTGTCAAGGAGTCGAGCCCGGGCTTGTTAAGGATCAAGTGCCTGTGTTTGTCGGCAGATAACGGCGCGGTCGTCTTATCTCGACCGCCCTGTAAAACGTTTCGGAAATGTCAGTACGCCCGGAGAGAAACTTTAGGGGAACTTTGGTCGAAGATTTGGGGTAGCTTAAGAGAAACTCGAGGGAACTATTTAGCATTAGTTGTGGAGAAGAGTTTAGGGTGACTTGGACGAGCAACTTGGATTAACTTTGTAAAGAGAAACATTGGATAACTTAGGGAGAGGTATATAATAACTTAAGAAGAGAAGCGGAGGATGATGATATTTAGGAGAGAAATTCGCGAGAATGAAGAGGAAGATAAGCGTTTAGATACCTTAATGCTGGTTAGTTGAAGGTCTAATAGGGAGAGGTAGGGCAGGTGACCAAGGTTGTGGACCTGTTTTTCGATGTGAAATAACTTGGGAGAGGAAGGGAGGGAAGGAAAGAGGAAGGAAGTGGAATTGATGCTTGAAAGTTTATGGGAGCGAGGGGATGGATGGATTGGATAGTTACCGCAAGAATATTGTGAAGAGGATAGAAAAATAAGCTGGGCAATAAATAGAAAATCAATCAAATTTTGATATAAAAACACGTAATAAGACCGAAGCAAACGCAAAGGAACACAAAATATAGACTGAAAAACGTCAGAAGTCGTACATATTAAAATGCAGTAGTGGGGATGTTAAACAGATTACGCAGAAGCACGGTGTGCCTCCAGCTCAGACAACCCCCACCCTCTCCCCTTTGCAGTTAGCGGCAGAAAGAGTACCGCGCCGCCCATACGTAACCGTGCCTTGGGCTGGTCGAGGGAACAATAGCTTGGTTGTTGAGGGCTGGCTCGGATGCAAGTGTGAAGCTCCATAGTTTATTGGCTCGGCTGAAGGAAGGCGTATTGTATTGTATTGTATTGTGTTTCGCCGCGCGGATTTTAGCCAGGGATTATCCTCCAAGGAATTTGTTGGCTGTGGCGGCTGTGAAAGGCCGAATAGCTGCTCTCTTAGGGTTTTTTGGATCTGTTTGGGTTGTGCTTCGCGTTAGAAGGGTGGCTCTTGCTTTATCTGCCAATATATTAGTTCCTCATTGTGCATTGCAGTGAGAAAAAAAAAGAAGTCATAAGTCAGGGTTAGTGAAAAAGAGAGATTTAGAGAAGGTAATTTTAAGGACACTCATCACGCCACCGTCTCCATGAGGCTCAGCAGTATCCATAGATCCCCTTGCGCCACCAGCCAGAGATTCAGGCAGCGAAGCAGGTGAACGGGAGTCGCGGCGCCAGAATCCCCTGCGGCAGCGTCATAAACTTGATGGCGACTCGTCCGTCTCCCGCTCGCTCACGCACTCCAGAGGTCACCCACAAACCTACTGTACTGTGTGCTCTGCTCCTTCCGAGGCCGGCGTTTAACTACCTGCTGAATTGCCATAACCCCCCCCCCTCCCTCCCTTTCCTCCCCTCTCATACTCTCTCTCCCCCTCTCTCCTCCTCTCTCATACTCTCTCTCCCCCTCTCTCCTCCCTACTTCCTCACCACCTCTCCCTCCCCCTCTCTCCTCCCTACTTCCTCACCACCTCTCCCTCCCCCT
>NC_091555.1:42252966-42297966 GCF_042767895.1 Penaeus vannamei
CTCTCTCTCTCTCTCTCTCTCTCTCTCTCTCTCTCTCTTTTCTCCCCCACGTGTCTTTGTACCACGGGTTTATTTTTTGCAATGATCGTTATTTTGAAGAAGATAGATCCTCGTGCGGCCGGAGGGGGAGGGGGGAACAGTAGACACATTAAGATGAGAACAAGAGAGGGAGTCAGCATCAGGTTGTGTCCTCTCCTCCTTATCATCCTCCCCCACCACCTCCTTCACGTCCTTCTCCTTCCATTCCCTGCTCTTTTTTTTTTACTTCCTCACCTTTCTCATGTTTCTACTCTGTTTCTCTTTTCCTGTTCTTCTTCCCTCCCTTTTCAACCCTATCCCCGCGGTTTTCTCCCTCTACCCTTCGGCTATCCAATAGCATTCCACCTCCTCATGACCTTTCACTAGACACCCGCCCGCCTACTCTCCTCCCCCTTCCCCTCCTCCTACCCTTCTACCCTCACCCTCTCCCTGTACCGTTCCCTATTCCCTGAACCTCTCCCCCTCTTTCTGCCTACCTCTTTTCCCCTTTCCTGTCTGCCTACATTTTCCCGTCTTTCCCCTTTCCCCTGTCCCTGTCCCTGTTCCTGTTCCTGTCCCTTTTCCCCTTTCCTCTATCCCGCCTCTCTTTTCCCTTTCCCCTTTCCCTTTCCGATTTCCTTGGACCCTTACCCTTTCTCTTCCCTCTCTCCATGTCCTCATCCCCTCTCCCCCCTTTCAGGCCCCTTCCCCCCCCTCAGCCGGGCGCCCACACCAATGCTGAATCACCAGCGTCGGGAAATGCCTGCATCAGTGTGTTCAGGCCGCCCCGAAGGCTTATAATTCGTGTCGTGGCATTTTTCCATTGATAGCATTTTTGCCTAGCTTCTTTTTTTTAGCTTTCGTTTTATTGATTTTGCTTTGTTATGCTTTCTTCTTTCTGGATTTGGTTTTATACTTTATATTTAGCAAGTCTGAATTTGACTTTGTTTTAGAAAAATATATTTTCATTTTTTGTGCTCCTGGGTGATTTTGCAGTGCGTCTAGATCGATATAATCTTGTGATTTAATATAAGTATTTTATTTATTATTTTTAAAAGATAATTTTGGGGGTACTAGAAACAATGAAACCTGAAATACCGCCGAGGCAGGGACATGAATATTCACTTTTTATATTTTATCAATTAAATATTCGTGCTGTGTAACCTGATTTTTAGTAAATCCCCGACCCAAATCCCCGGATATCAAAACCAGGCTACATAAAGCTCTAAATGTGTGTTTTTTTAATCAGAAAATGAAGGAATGTAGGAAAATGGGGAGGGAAATGAGGGCGTATACTTTTGCCGGTGTGCATGTGTGTGGAAAAATACATGCACGCGTTGTGTGTGAATATGCACAAACGGCTGCATGTGTGGCCGTGTCTGAAAGGTATACTAAGAAAGAGACTACAGGGCAGTGTTCCGGGGTTTAATACTTACGTATATTATCAATTTATTTTGTTTATATACACGGTGTGTAGTATATATTAAACAGTCGATAAGTCCGATGGAGGTGCTGCTAGGCAATTTCGATAAGAATGTTTGATGTGAGCTATCGACTACAGAGTCATTGATTATACGCAGTCGTGATATCCAGGGTTTTGGGGGAAGTCTTCGGGTCAGGGACACGGGTGCGGCTCATAGCGAACCTCCCTCTCTCCCTCCCTTTCACACTCTTCCCTCCCATTCACACTCTTCCCTCCCATTCACACTCTTCCCTCCCCACTCACATCCCTCCCATTCACACTCTTCCCTCCCATTCACACTCTTCCCTCCCATTCACACTCTTCCCTCCTATTCACACTCTTCCCTCCCACGCCTGCTCCTCCCTCCCACTCACGTCCCTCTCTCCCATTCCTTCCTCCCACCCACATCCCTCCTTCCCACGCACAGTAATCCCTCTTACGAATACTCCTCCCTCTCATTATCACAATACCTTTCCTCTCGCCCTTCCCTTCCATACATTCTTCTAGTCCACCTCATACACACTTTCCACCTCACACACACCACTCCCTTCCATTCATTCTTCTCCCTCCACACACACGCCCTCCACCACACACACATACTCCTGCCTCCCACTCACATCCCATCCTCCCACTCAATTCATTCCAGCGTACACCTCATCCTTTTCAGTTCCTCGAATCCCCCCCCCCCCACATCGCATTTTAATCCCCCTAATTTATCCCCCCCCCCCCCCTCTTTAAATTTCATCACGATTTTCCTGCCTCCCTCCCCAAACGCATGCAACTTTAGGGGCCCCCTTCCCCACTTTTCATTCTTATCTTACTCTCTCTCCATTACCTACATTCTTCTCTTAACCCCCCCACCCCCATGCACATGCTCATAGTAGACCCCTTTCCCCTCCCTTTCTCCCCCAAAACAGCCAGTTGAGTTTTTTTTATACGTATGTGTAAGAATGTCTACCAGAGAGGTGTGGCGTTGGTATCTTGTTAGGTATCTCTGTTACTTCGGGTTACTCGAAGTTGGTCTCTCTCTCTCTCTCTGTTTATGTATTATTTTTTTCTTTTTCTTTCTTCCCTTCCTCTCAATCTCCCTCTTTCTCTCCTCCACATCTTCCTCTCCCTTCCTTTCCCTTACCACTCCCCTTCCCCATCCACTTCCCTCCCCTTTCCCCTCCACTTCCCTCCCCTTTCCATCCTCAAGGATATACCTAAGAATTTAAAAAATATATATTCTGTGTATTTTCTGATCAGCTGTGACGGACGGCCGTGAACGAAAGTCTCCGAGTATCGATTACCTCAAGGAAGACAGATATGATATAACTTGCCCATGAAAATCCTCACTGGTCATTGAGTATGAGGAGGGTGATGCTGCAGTATCGCACTGTATGAAGTGACGGGTAGAATGATAACCTTTTAAAAGATTTGTAAATTTGTTTCGAATCTTTCGGAAGCCTGGAGAAGTGCATCATCAAGGTGAGATTTTGTTTAGAATATTTTTGTTATTGGTTATTCTTTTATTATGTTTATTTTGAGTTAACCTTATTCTTTTGTTCGATAAGCAATTACTACTATTTTTGTTATTTTTTCCGAGTTGATGCGGTCGAAAGATTCTTAACAGAATGAGAGGCTCTCTGGCTAGTTCGTTACCTGGCTACCTGGCTGGCTGGATCGCTCACTCGCTTGCCCGCTACCTGCCTGGTATTGTAAATGGAAGCTGATGAAAGCTTTCACCGCGGTCTCTTTTAAACCTAATTTGTGTCGGTATTTCCTGATGAGTTTTTCAAAAATGCTTGCAGTGTTTATTTCTGAAAGTATCCGCTATTTTTTCATTTAAATTTTAGAAAAGCGAATTGTAGCGTGCTCTGGTTTGGGTGCGATCGTTATTACTACAATCAGTATTTCTGTTTACATTGCTATTGCTATTTTTATGATTATTTTCATATGCACGCGAATGCTTCGTATTTCCAAGTTATTTTTTAGGGTTTGTCCATTAGTCACCAAAGCAGGAAAGAAATGCGTAATATCTATTTTACTTCGTTTTATTTTAATCCTTCCTTTCGACCCTTCCGCTTCCCCTCCTGCAGTTCTTTCATTCCTCCTTTCTACTGCTTTCTTTGCCTTTCTACCTCTTTACCAGAAGTCGATTTGTCCCTCGGCATACGATTCTGTCCGTATTCAAGTGCGGGGAAGATATGACGATGTGGACATTTCAGTCTATGCTGATTTAAAATGTCTCGGATGTTTATTGTGAGTGACTTGAGGTAAAAGCATCGTGAGCTCGAGGGTTTATGGTGAAAGGGGCGAAGGGGTTGGCACGAAGCCCTTCCGGATATTGATAGGTGACGGCAGAGACTCTATACTTTTCTCCTCCTCCACCTCCTCGCCTGTCTTGCCTTCCCCTTCTCCTCTTCCCTTGACGCGTCTCGTCGTTTTCCTCCTCCCCTGTCTCTTCTCGTCTCATCCTTCCTAATCTCATCTTATCTCCTACCCAGTTTCATCATCTCTTCCCCAGTTACATCTCCTCCTCCCCAATCTCATCTCTTCCTCCTCCCCAGTCTCATTGTCTCCTCCGCAGCCTCGTGTCCTCCCCTGTGTCGTCTCCCCCTTATCTTCCTCCCTTGTCTCGTCTCCTCATCCTATCCTGTCTCGTCTCCTCCTCCTACCCTGTCTCGTCTCCTCCACCTCCCCTGTCTCGTCTCAACATCTTATCATCCTCCTCCTTACCCTCACTTTCATCTCCTCATCTTCATCCTTGTCTCGTCTCCTCTTCCTCATCCCTGTGCTTGTCTCACCTTCACCACCTCATCTCCTCTATCCATCATTATTCTTTTAGTGTTTTCTTGATTTGCACTTCTCCCTCCTTTTTGCCTCTCCCTCTCACTTTCCGTTTTTTTTCGCTTTCATCGTCCTTTACTTCTCCACCTGTTCCACTGTTAGTTTTTTCCATTCCCTCCTCCTGTTTCCTACTTCCACGTTCAACCACATAGAAACGCCTTCCCTGTCTCTTCGAAACTTTACTCCCTCCAAACCAGATTTTTCCTCCCCTCTCTTCGCCTCCCCATTTTTCTCTTATTTCTTCGCCTCTCTTCTCATCTCTTCTCATGCCCTTCCCATCCTTACCTCCCTCACCCTCACCCATCCTCTCCTCTCGCCCACACCGGCGTCTCAATCGACAGCAATCGCAACTACTTGACCTTATTTCTTGCCGGCTTTTAACCACGCATTAGTTTGTCAGATAGCCCTTTAGGAAAGTCCATCCCTTGCCACATGCCCTATTCGCGGTTGGGCAGGGGCTAAGGGAGGGTGGGGGTGGATGTAGGGCACTTGCTGTGGTCTATTTTCACGTGGTCTATTTGTGTCAGGTTTGACGATATTACTATGTATTTTGGTTCTTGCTTTTTTCTCTGTCTTTCTGCTCCTACCCGGAGTCTGTGGTTGCAAGATTGGATTATTTTTTTCTTTTTGTTTTAAGGGTTTGTTGAAATCGGTGTGTGGATGAGGAGACGGCGGGGGTATCATGGGGGATTTTGCATGTGCAGTTGTGGAGGAGTTTGTATAGACACGGGAGGTTCTTGGGAATGTTTACGTTCCCCGGTAACAAGGGCGTGGTGAACCCAAACGGAAGGATTTTACGTAAGCGTGTCACATGCTTCTTTTTAAGTTTATTTTTACGTATACTTAAGCTGTGAGTTTGCGAGTGCGAGGCCATTCGTCATCGATCGGAGCCTTTGATACGAGTTGTATTAAAATTGAAAAAAATAGGTAGACAGTTCACTCATCACCAACATGCGCTTCCCGTCTTTTCTCGAGGATCAACCAGCGGAGATCCGATCCTGGTTAATGTTTGTAAACGAAGCTTCTTGGGTTTGAAGCCGGATGTAAGCAGTGGCAGAGAGGTGTGCAAGAGGGAGACAGAGAGAGGAAGGAGGGAGGTGTTGGCGATAAGGAAGAAGAAAAGAGGTAAAGAGGGGTGGATAATTGGCACTGGGGTTGAAGCAGGAGATCGCTAGGTGGAGTGAGAGGGAAGTGTAATCCTTGGGAAAGACGGGAATGGAGGTACGATTAAGGGAGTTCTGAGTGATGATTGTTAATCAATGGCAATGAATATATATTTACTTGGACTTCAGTGCAATCAGTTGTATATAGTGGTTGCTACATGACTTTTAAATATCATCGACACATGCGCAATGGACCAACTAGTGGATCGGATCATCACACCTTTAAGAAAGAGCAAGGTTTTTTCTTAGTATCACATTACACCGCGTATTACCTGCGGCGGAAGTACCGGAAGGGGTAAGATGAGGTTACGCGGAGGCGAGGGAACCTGATGGTTGTGGTCCCTTGAAGGCGATGTACTGTCACCAGGGTTCGCGCACGCACACGCTCACGCACTCGCACACGCTCTCACACACTCACATTTCCCCCTCCTTCCACTCGTTTTTTTTTTCTCTCATCACCTCTTAACCTTGATGAATTTCAACGCTGCGGGGATTACTTGCCATCCAAACGAGAGACGCGTGTCCGCATGTATATTCCTTAGATGTCTTTAAAGTTATTCTACGTCGAGGCCAAGGGACCGCGGATGCATCCCTCTCTCCGTTAATATCAGAGGCAGTATTTTAGAAGCGACCAGGAAATTCGATTCTGTTAAGAAGTTGAGTAGTAAGGTGCGTCCAGGGCGTCTCAAAGCCCCGCCCTGCATATGTGGCAGGTGGTGATGCCATCAACTGCGTGTAGTGGTGATGTCAGTGACAGCGAGTCCGCGTTGTGGTGATGTCATGACGCGGTGTTGGTGGTGACTGTGTCTAGACTTGGGCTTGTGGTGTCCGGTGGTGTGATTTTATCTCGGGTTCAGCATTATGATCTAGCGCGATTATTGGAGGTGTTCCAAACCTTGGATGTTGACTCGACGACTCGACTCAGGGCTGTGACAGGTGATACGACCCGGGGCCATGAAATTTTCGAAGGCCGGGGTTTGCGTGGATGCTGTGATTGCATCATTCGTAGAATTCTCTTAATGTATCAGGCACCTGGAAATATCTCGGGAGTTGAGCCAAGTTGAAGGTGATGGCGTACAGAGATGGGGAAAGTACGGCCAAGGGTTTTATCGTTGTCTTAGGTAAGAGGGTGACCTTGCACTCGACGGCTAAATATGTAGGTTTCACAGAAGTTGCATGTGGCGGCACAAGGCGGCGGCGTGCCACCCAACACCCCTCTTATTGCAGGTGGCAGCGTCGGCGGGCCCACCTTTGCCGTCTTAGGTTAACTGTATATTTAGCCGTTACCTCACCTGACCGACTCGGGAGCTTGGGTTGAGTGAGGGGTGACCTTGACCAGCGCGCCACGGGAAGGATCACCGAGTTCTTTATAACACCGATCGGCCTCTCCTCAATCCTTCATTTCCCCCTTTTCCCGGTTTTCCTTTGCTCCCCTCCCCACCCCTCTCCATCCATATTTCCTTCACGTTCCCCATCTTCATCCCATTTATTTATTTAATCTTTCTCGATCTATCTCCGTCTTCCCTCTTTCCCCTCTCCCTTCATATTCCCTTATTCCTCCAATATTCTGTTCCCCTTACCCTTAACCTTCCCCTCACACTTTTATTCTTTCCTTCCCTCTATCCCCCTCTTACTCTTTCTCCTTCCCTAAACCCACGCTTACCCTTATCCCCCTCCCTCCCCTCTTTCGCCTCCTTTACTCTTCCCCTTCCTCCTCACACCCTTTAGCCATTCCACTTCATCTCCATCTCTACCGCAGTGGTGTGCATTACCCCTTTGAGCAGCATGACACCCCTGAGGATTGCCACCTGCAGGGTGTAAGGTACCATATCTGGCCGGACTTGCTATGTGGAAAGAGCGAAAGGGTGAGCGAGAGTAGAAGTAGGAGGAATGGGAGAGAGAGAGAGATGGAGGAGAATGAGATAGAGAGGGAAGAGAGAGAGAGGCAGGAGAGAAAGAGAATGAGAATTACCACTTGTAACCGTGTGTGGAGGTCTCCTGCCGGCACACTCACCCACTCTCCCGTACCGGTCCGACGAGCCTGAGCCTCCTCCCACTCCCCCCGCTCTCTACCTCTCATCTCTCCCCCCCCCCTCCTTCCCTCTCACTCCTGCCCCTGCTCCCTCTATCCCCCTCCCTCCCTCACCTCTTCCCCTTCCCCCTCCCGGCTAGTTTGTGTACCGGTACCTCCAGTGTAACGTGGGACGTGGCTGTGGCAACACCGCTCGCTGGTGTTTGGGTTACCTCGTGCTTGCGGCGTGATTGGTGTGTGCTCGCTCTCGTATCTGTTTGTGCTTGAGAGCGATTGTGCTTCCTGTGTGGCGGGGAAGACGAGGAAGGAGGCGAGAGAGAAGTCATTCAACCGGATACACAGTATTGCAGCAGCCTGGTAACACAAGGGTTACCTACTTACGTTGCCCCCCACCCTGCACCCCTCCACCAACACTCCAGTCAAGGTACAGGTCTCCTGGGACGAGTTGTGTTTTTACAACTTTATGAGAAACCGGTTAGAACGTGTTATCTATAGCTAGAAGGGATATCATTTTTAACGTAGGCTCTGTCCTATTGGTGTCTCTGGGGCGTGTGTGCGAGGGAGACTCGGCTCGCTAGGCAGAGCGCCTGCTTGCTTTTGCTTTTAAGTGTGATGGAAACAAGAACTAACTCGGGGCTAAGATTTCGGATATGTTACAGTGTGTGATTGAGTTACGGCGTCATTGTTGACGGACGGGTTAGGGGGCCATGTACTCTCTCTTTCTCTTCTCTCTTTTCTCTCCTCACCTCTCCTTCGTTCGTCCCCTCTCTCCCCTCCGTCCTTCCCATTCCTCCCTTCCTCCCCTGCATTTCCCTCTCCCCTCCCTACCCCTCCATTTCCCCCTTTTCCCCTCTCTTAGATAAGATGAGCTAAAATGAGTCTTTGAAGTCAAGTGAGCGAAGGGGCGGTGGGGCCATGCACTGACTGTGCGTGGGCAGGTGTTCAAATCCAGCTGGGAAGAAAGCGCGGTCTCCTCACGGTCACCGCAAGTTCAGCGATCGCTTTGCCTGCTTGCCTACCTGCTCGCCTGCTCTCTTCTGCTGCGGTTTGACGTCTTTCCTGCTGGAAGATCTCTTCTGTGGCCTCATAAACCCTCGGAGCACCCCTTGTCTCTCGTATCAATCAGCAGTGAGGAGGGATTAACATAGAAATGAATTAGATTAGTCCTTCCCATTTCCGTCTCTTCTTTCTGCTCGTCGTCCATATGTCGTGCAGGTACTGGCGGGTGGCAGTGACTGTACCGGTCGCTCGAGAACTGACTACAGAAACGTGATCATCATGAGAGATTGATCATCGCTGCCAACTACTGGACGCTTGGAGCTGCCGCAGACCAGGTGAACCGCATTAGAAGGGAGAACCAGACCTAAGGTGAATCGAACGACAAGGGAGAAAGAAGTATAATATAAAGTGAACCATGTGAGTTCGAAACAAAGCACAGATGCACCACAGCAGAGGGAAGAATCCGATATCATGTGAATCACATAGTAGGAGAGAACTCGACTTTTCGAATGCATTGCATTGCGTCAGAAACCGGAAGCAGATGAAGCAAATCACAAAGTACAGAACGCAGGTGCATCCCATCTCGAGGGGGAGTACCTCGACGAACCGTATCACGAGAGGTAACCAAATCTCACGTGAACCAAATCACAAGGGGGGAATCATTTGATAATTACACCCTCCACAGACCAAAACCCAGGGGAGAACCAAATCCAAAGGCGGGCCATGTCACGAGGGAGACGTCAGGGGAACGTCAAAAATCCCGGCGAACCTCAGGGAATCTCGGGGAAATCAAATTACAAATAGAACCGGACCTCATACTATCGAAACGAAGAGAGTCCGGGTTTAGCTGCGATGGACACTGGACGCACGGAGGCAGCAAAGCAGGAGAGAGATAGGAAAAAACGGAAAATACCAGGATACTCGGGAAGTACGTCCTGGAGGGGTAGAGGGAGGGCAGGTTTTGGGGAGATGGAGAAGACGAAGGTGAAGTGGATGGTTGGATAGGAGAGATGAACGAAACGGAGAGAGGGAGAGGAGGACAATTAGAATTAGAGGGAGAGGGAGAGGGGAGGGGAACAGGAACTCGGGGAATTTTCCGATACGAAAAAAAACTGGTCTGGACAATGTGTGTCCGAGAGAGAATTAACCGTTATGTGCAGCACGGAGGCCTTTTGAAATTTGGAATGGCATTTTTGGGGTATGTTTTCTTTTCCGCAGTGAGGGGAAATCGGCGATAATGGGAATGGGAGATGTATGTGGGAGATCTAGTGGCGGCCTGTGGAAGTAATGTGAGGATCAGGGAGAGTTGTCGCAATTGCTACAGGGTTTCCTTGATCTTTGGAAAGAAACAAACAAGAGTGCAGCGTCTCAAGGAAAGTGGAAGAACAAGTTGGAGGAGAAAGGTTGGGTGAGGAGTAGGGGATAAGGGGGAGGGGGTGCTTCCTCACGTGCCCCCGAAGCTAACGTGAGCTAAGTTGGTCACTAGGGCTACCTTTTGTTGATTTTTTTTCTTTTAGGTTTGGGAGTAAAAGATATTTTTTTCTCGCTGATCATCTCCCCTCCCCTCTCCCCCTCTTCCCTTCTCCTCCTCTCCTTTCCTTTCCCCTCCCCTTTTCCTCCTCTCCCTTCCCCTCCCCCTCTGCCTCTCTCAATATTCTCACCTTCTCTACTCTCATCCTCCCACTCCCTCTGTTCCCACTACTTCCTGTCTCCCTTCTCTCGCTCCCAATTTCTGTTTTTCGCCCCTCCCCTTCCCGTCTCCAACACTATTCTTTCCGTGCATGTGCGTGCGTGAGTGTAATGTTTGAGATCTGGACGTGCACGTGTTTATAGCATGTATGTGGCTGGGTCATTATGGGCGTGTTGATGGGGTGGATTGTGTGCGTGCGTGCGGTGGCTCCGTATGGGCGTGCACAAGGAATAGATGGGTGTCGAGCGGCCGCTGGGGTTGCGGCAGTGTCCCGCTGCGGAGGAAAGGATGCAGGCTAGTGCTTTTTGTTACCTTTTTTGTCATTGAGGTTTGATGCCTTTTGTTGTTCGTTTCCTTGCATAACGCATGGGAGGTTACGAAGACAGATAGGGTTAACAGATACGAGAAGGAAAGAGGTTTCGTGTTTTCTTTGTGATTATGGTGGTGGTGAATATTATTTATCTTATGAAAAATGGAAAGAAATGAGAGAGAGAGAGAGAGAGAGAGAGAGAGAGAGAGAGAGAGAGAGAGAGAGAGAGAGAGAGAGAGAGAGAGAGAGAGAGAGAGAGAGAGAGAGAGAGAAAGAAAGAAAGAAAGAAAATTAAAGTGAAAATGAGAGAGAGAGTTCCAGGGGAGGTAGAGGAGAGAAGAGAGAAAAGGAGAGGGGGTACCGTCGTAGAGATAATGTGTAAGGAGTTTCAGTGTTGCAATCGACCTTGGCTGTTTCAACACAAGGACCGTGGAGCACGCTGCATCACATTAGCAGCGAACCAGAGCGACGTCTCGAGTGTTAGTATTCGGTGGAAGTCCTTCCGAAAGGTCTCTCTCGCATGGCAGGAGGAGAAAGGTGAGGCCAGTTCCGATGACGAGGCACAGCGCAGGAGACAAGCCCAGCGTTGAGACGTGGTTAAAGGTGCTTATTCCCTTTGTGTGTCGAGGGTGCGTGCGGGTACAGGCCATGGGTATTGTGAGTCATCCTGCGTTTCCCGACTCGTGTCTGACTCGACGCTCTCTCTGGATTGTGACGGCCTCACACATTCGCAGACTCAGGGCGGTGACTTCTTGTTCAGCCGCGTGGCTCGCCGGGCACGTCCCACCGGCACTCTCACAAGATGCCGAGACATCGTGGCGGATCTCGGGAATGGATCAAGGCGCACTTCGGTGAGCTCCGTTATGATGCTGACCACCGCTTTACTCTCTCTCTCTCTCTCTCTCTCTCTCTCTCTCTCTCTCTCTCTCTCTCTCTCTCTCTCTCTCTCTCTCTCTCTCTCTCTCTCTCATCCACTCCCCTCCCTCTTGCTCTGATAAGACCGGACGTGCCTCTCGTGTGGCGCTGCGGTACAGGAAACACTGCACTAGCCTTGGAGGATTAGATCTCGAAAGGAAAGGAGAGAGAGGTGGAAGAAGAGGAGGAGGAGGAGGATGACGACGACGACGAAAAAAATGACAAAAGATGGAAGTCAAATCTGTTTCGGAGCCAAGTGAAACCGTCATCATCACTTAAAGAAAGTCTTAGGAAAGCCCCAAATGTGATAGGTTTATCGGAGAATGAGTGAGGGTGCGAGCGAAGACCAGAAATAAGGGGGGAGGGGTCAGAGGAAGGGTTTTCCCAGGTGTCTCTCCAATGGTCCACCGGCCAACCGCAGTCCAGGTGAGAGAAGTATGGCCGTGTGAGAAAAATGCTAGAAAGTAAAAACAAGGTCAAATAAAAGTCATGTATGGAAAGGATAGAAAGTAAGGGGAGACGAAAAATAGAAAGCGTATTAATCAATTGAAAGAAAGAGAAAGAACAGGGAGGGAGAGCTGGGGAAGGGAGAAGTCCAGTGCGAGCTAGCGAACTGGGTAGGACTGCGGCGGTGCGGGAGACGCTCACATACCACTAGGGATGGATCAGATTCTCGATTCTTTCGGAGCGGAAAGTGTCGCAATCTTGTTTAATGCGCTTCTCGTTTCTCATTCCAAATAGATTCTCCTCCATCTTTGTAATGGCCCCGATTGGAGCCTAAAGAGTTGAGTGGGAGGGACCAAGGGCCAAGGGCTAAGAGCCAAAGGCAGAGAAAGAGGAAGAGGAATTGGCAGTAAAAAGTGGGATCGGCATCGTCTCATTTGTAAGATGACAGTTAGGCGATCAGGTACACCAGTGGTTGTGCGTGGAGAGGAGGAACTCTTGCCTGCACAGGTGGGGGACGTTTGGACATTGCGATTTGTGTGTGTATGTGTGTGTGTATGTTTGTTTGTGTTTCTGTTTGTGTGTGTGTGTGTGTGTGTGTGTGTGTGTGTGTGTGTGTGTGTGTGTATGTGTGTGTGTATGTTTGTTTGTGTTTCTGTTTGTGTACGTGCGCGAGCGAGCGTCAGCCTACCTGTTTGTGTGTACATCTTTTCATGCCTGTCTGTCTTTAGCTGTGTCTCCGTGTTTCTTCCTCTTCGTTTATATACTTGTTTGTTTGTTTAGCGAAACTCGTGCGTATTCTGTTAGCATGTGGGCGCGCATGCGTGTATTTCCTCCTGACCAGGTGTGCTTTGCGTAGATATTGATATGAGATTCCATTGAAATGTGCCTCAATATTGCTTTTAATTATGTGCCTAGTTCGATTTTGAATGCATTTCAATGTAATTCTACAATTACAGAGTAATTTTGTTTTCTCGGATAAAGATAAGGGGATTAATAATGATGTTCTAGTGAACAATTGTAATTGACTGTGTAGTATCTTTATCGTCAGTACCTTAACCATGATTTAAGGGGGCTTAATCATTAACAGAAGACACACACGCAAATAAACAAATACAGACAAGGAAACACCCACGCATCCACCCACCCACGCAACCATCAGACACTACCCTACACACACATACACACACACGAACACGAACACATGATCACATATAAATAGCAATGGTATAATGGAAAGATAAGACACGTAGGCATCGTCCCCGGATGTGTCACTTCCGGTGTAAGTGGAGGAGTCATAGCAGCCTCACGGAGTCAAGTGCGAGCGGTTATTTGCGTGTCAGAAGGTTTACTGTGCATTACCTTCCAAAGTGAACCTCCCTCTTAAGTGCACTTCCCGAACAAACGCAGCTTTTACAATCAAGCTTAGTGATGATGACATCCCTCTGATGCTCACCGTCCTGGGGGAGAGGTATTAGGGAGAAGCCCAAGGTAAATAACTCTTGGGTGAAAAGATGTCAAAATGTCAAGATGTCTACGTCAGACAGAGGGAGAGGAAGAGAATTAGAGAAAATAGATTAGAGAGAGAGAGAGAGAGAGAGAGAGAGAGAGAGAGAGAGAGAGAGAGAGAGAGAGAGAGAGAGAGAGAGAGAGAGAGAGAGAGAGAGAGAGAGAGAGAGAAATTAGAGAATTAGGGAGGGGGCAGGGGGAGATGGAGGTCGTAGAGGGACTTCAGGTACACCGATACTGTTATGATCTTGACGTCGCGTGTCTCGCCTCATCATCTTCACCGGAGGCAGGTAGGCAGGGGAAGGGGGGGGGGGGTTGGGGCGGTCGACGAGGGGGTGGTTTAGAAGGCGAGGAAGAGCTTGGAGGTTTAGACACCCTCAGGCTTTTAGGCCTAGGGAGAGAAAAAAAAAGTGTCTTTTGGGATTATTTTTTGTAGGGGGAAGGAGGGTGTAATTTGTGGATTAAGTGTGATGTGTGATTCTTTTTTCATGTACATTTTGATTCTCCCGTCGGACGCAGGTGTAGAACGAGTGACAGATGGGTTGGTGATGAGTAGCAGCGGTGGCAGGTAGCATCTCTGCTTTAACCACAGGTGTGTTTGAGAGGGAGGGGGGGGAGGGGAGGAGGAGGAGGGATTTCGAAGCACAGACACCCACACCCACCCACCTTCCTCATTTCATCCTTTTTTCATCCCTCGCACTTCTTCCACTCGTAATCTTCCTTCCTTATTCCATCGAGTCGTGTTTCCCTTTTCTTTCATCCCCACCCGTACATATTGCCCTTGAGGTAATATGTCGATTTGTCTCATGTCTTCGTTTTTTTCTTCCATCCCTACCCCATCATCCCGTCTTCTAGCCGCTTACCCGTCTTCTCCCGTTCTTCCTCCCCCTCTCTCCCTCGGCCTGTGTCTAGTTTCCCTTCCCCCCTAACCCCCCTCCCTCCCGTCATTTTATTCTAATCGCTTCTCCACTCCATCATGTATTTCTGACGAAGATATATTCGAAGCCGGTCAAATACATCTCTTGTATTGTGAAGGTGTTCATTCTCATTCATATCTTTTCCTCATACATTTCTCCAAATCAGTCTTTAAAGTGAAAAGCTCCGAATTTTCTCATTTTAAAAAGTATTATCGAGCAGCGGACTTTCTGTGTATTTGTAGATGTTTGCTTTACCTTTGCAATTACAAAAGAATATATGATCGTGATGCTGCGCCTCTGGGTGTTACATATCGACATTTTGATTGTTTGTGAGACGTTAAGAGGTAATTCCGAGGTAATATGTCCACTTAGAGGGAAGAAAATATTATCTGTTCCTTGGAAAAATAAATGTGTATGCCAAATTTACTCAAAAAAATAGTGAGCCAAGAATCAGAAGATGTAAAAGTACATTGATTCTGTCGTCCTTGATCCGTTGCCCATGCAGAGGTATTCGATATGTAGTACCTAAGCAAGAATTGATGAGGATTTCATAGGCATTGCATTTTTTGTGAATGGGATCAGCTGACGGGGCGGTGTGATAAACTCGCCTCCTCTCCACGAAGGTGTCCTCTCGTTGACGATTTACATGTGTGTGTGAATGAGTGAGGGAGTGAGGGAGGATGTGCATATGTGTGTATATGTATATGTATATTTGTGCCTCTGTGTGTGTATATGTATATGTCTATGTATATTTGTGCCTGTGTGCGTGTGTGGGTGTGTCTTATGTTTGTGTATGTGTGCGGTGAAATTATCATTCGACCTTTGTTGTGCTGAGTGGACAGAGAGTGCGTAGGAGGAGGCATTGAGGCAGGTGCAGGAGGAGGATGAGTTGGAGGTGCAAGTGGGGGTGGAAGGGGGAGGGTCAATAGGAGTGGGAGGTCTCGTAGACACACCATGTTACCACTTTGCTTCTTAACTCTCGCATACCTTCACGCTTCTTTGTCGTTATGTCGTCTTAGGTTGGAAAAGGGAGAGAAAGAAAGAAAGAAAGAAAGAGAGAGAGAGAGAGAAAGAGAAAGAGAGTTGAGTGAAAACAGAAATAAAGACACGCCGTTGATAAGCAAAGACTGAAAGACTAACGAACTGATAATCACGAGCAGAAACAGAGAAGTATATGAGTAATAAGTGACTCTCGATCCGCCCCATTACAAAGCGCCCACTCTAATGCGCGGCAAGATAGCGCATCTGTGCTTGTTCGAATGGAAAGGGGATATGAGTGGAGAGAGAGAGAGAGAGAGAGAGAGTGAGAGAGAGTGAGAGTGAGTGAGTGAGTGAGTGAGTGAGTGAGTGAGTGAGTGAGTGAGTGAGTGAGTGAGAGTGTGAGTGTGTGTGTGTGTATTTCCTTGCTTATACCATCGTCTGCGCATGTGTGCGTTCTTATGAGCGAGTGGGTGCGTGCGCTTGTGTGTGAGTGAGCGGGACGTGCCACTACCCATGCCAGTCAGCGCCTTGGCCTCGCCGCAGTCTCGTGGCAGCCGTGCGGTCCGCTCCGTGACCCAGCCAGCGCTTGTGTTTAGTGTGCGAGTGTCTCCCGGCGTGCGTTGGTGTTTTGTTGTCGCGGCGCAGCTGTTGGTGATTCGCTCCCAACGCGACTTGGTGACTGACTCGCATCTCTCTCTCTCAATCTCATTCCCCGTCTCTTGTCTCTTTCTCGCTCCTCTTACATTGTGTCTCGTCTTTGTGCCGACGGGAGAGGAAAGTCCCGTGTCTTCGTACTTGAATACCGAGTTGAGTGTCTCTGCGAAAAGTGTGTCACAAGCCAGCTGTGTAAACAGTATCTTCAGACAATTTCTTTTAAGGGAGCATACATTAGGCTCCCTCGTTAGTGGTAAGTGCCGAGATGGTCTGAGGATCTCAGTTTTTTTCTTAATTGTTCATGTGTAATTATTTGACGAACTTTAATAAGTGTGGGTATATTAGAATAATTAAGTTTTCATGTGAAGAGGACAAGGAATGTGTAGTACTTTTAGATAAATTAATTTGGTATTATCTGGAGAAAAAACTTGATCACAGATACCTGATTCTGCTCCTCTTAAACATCTAACAGAGAATTAGGTCCACCTGTTAGTTCATTGAAGTTTTTTATTCCCACACTCCCCCCACCCCATTCACTTCTCCCTTGTGCCCTGCATTCCCTTCGTGGTGACCGTGAAAGAAAATCCTGTACGCCGTGTGTTGTGAAACGGACATGTGACTTACCTTGTTGGCGAGTGAAATCGGGTTTCGGTGTATCCGGTGAACGGGATCTAATCTCGAGGGAGTTTTCCTCACCCTCCCTCTCACTCCCTCACCATCCCCCTCCCTCGTTACCCCCCGGTTGCCAAGGGGGTAGGGGGCGGTGTCGCCTCTGCCACTTGCCACTTGTTGAGGGGCTGTTGAGTCGTGATTGTCATGCAGTGCGATTTATGATTTAGCTTCTATTGCATGTAAAAGGATGCGATAGGTTTATTTACACGCGTCTGGGTTGTCTAGTGATATTTTTCGAGGAATCCATCTCTCCGTCTCAATGGCATTGTAACTCCCGGCGGCGTTATCAGTGATGATGGCTTTTACTCCTCATGACTGCGGCGTGTATGATACAGATACTCGATAAGACCATAATAAGGGTTGGGGCTTTCTTTGTATTGTCGTTATCAGGCGTTAAGATAAAACTTGACAACAGGCGATTTCCTAAATCCGGTTGTCGTGAGGCATGATATGACAGCTATCAGTAAGGACTAACGGCTCACCTCTTAGTTTGTTTTATTTCTTTGATTGACGGAATGACTCCAATCATATAATTGTCTTGTATAGTTTGAAAGATTAGGGTTCATTGGATTTAAGGTAATTGCATTGTCGCAGTTACATGATATTACAAAAGTGGTTTTCAGTAGTATCCTTGAAATAGAATTAAGCCAATCTCAAGAAGCTAAGGAGGAGGAAGTGGATGAAGGTGGGGCGGGCTTTCAATAGCGACGGAACCCCCTTTGATGTCTGGCGGCGCGAAGTCCGGTCGTGCCCAATCTGTTTCGGTCTGTCAGTCCTCGACCAGGTGTTGATAGAGGTAGATGGGAAGGTGCACTTCTTCAATGAGTGTATTGATTGTGATGGGACTTCTTGTCTGATTTAAGTAGCCTGAAGTGATATAATACGGCGACGGTTAGGTGGGGTGAGGCAAAGGTCTATATAGGTATAGACGTTTGGTGAAGGCGCATGACCAGCTGGCAGTTACATGTTTCTAATGGCCGTTGGTTTTGCTTGTTATAGCAGAAGCAGCGGTGTTTTATGTTTTAGTTGAGCAGGGAGGTATTGCCTGCAAGCACCACATACATGTACAAGTATATTGTAAAGCTTACGTCTTTAGGTCTTATTGTCTAGCTGGGAAAATGAACAGAGTTAATTTAAGCGTGTCAAGTTCTCTTGCAGGTGACTGATGTAAACTAAACCGCACGAGAAGTAGCACAGCGCACGCATCTTCTCCCAGAATTTAAAAAAAGGAAAAGAAATGAAGATGGAATTATTCCTCGCGTTTCCTGAATGTATTAGACGGACGGGCCATCTGGTGGCCACATATTTTTTTTAAGCATTTGAGTTAATTACAAGCTTGTCTGAGGCGGCAGCGACAGAGGCGGCGTTGCTGTGTAGACTGGGGCGGAACTGGATATTAATAGACGAAAAATACACTGGGTAATTGATAAAGGATACGTCTTTGCCTTTTAATCTGACTTGATCTCTCGCGAATTAATGCCTTTTTTATCGTTTCCATCTGCATTTATCATCAGCGATTCCCTGCCTCCTTCCCCTCCTCTCTCTCCGCCCCACACTAATACCCCCTTGGTGTGTTACCGTCTGTCTATTGGTTGATGAGAGAATCCGTCAGTGTGTGTAGGTGGAGGTTTTGTTGAACCCGCGCAAGACGCCGCTCGGTCGAGTACGTACATGCCAGATGACGCTCCTGCCCCCCACCTTGCCCCCCATCCACCCCCGATCCAGGAACGACGTTGTCTCCCCGCAAGACACGCGTTAAGGGCGAGCAGACGTCATGAAGTGCGTTGGCGAGACGCACTTAATGCCTTCTTGCTTGCTTGCTAGTGATGGCTCGGTCTTGGTATGGTTCGACGGTTACCAGTGATGGCGGCTTGTTGGTTGTGAATACTGGCTGGCTGGTGAGTGGGAGGGAGGGCGAGGTGGGGGGCAGGGAGGAATTATTGACTTACAGGCTTAAGTGGGAGTGAGTTGAGGAAAGGATTGAAGAACAGTGACAAAGGCGCACAGGCACATATTCGAGTGCAGATACAGACACGAGCGTACACAGAGCCACACGTGCACACTCAGAGGGGGAAGAATAGAGAGAAGCGGATGATAACCGTCTGTTTGTTTTTACATTATATCGTCGCGCCATTTTACACACAAAAAATCCATTATATCCGTGTATTTTTCCCCCTGACAAAGACCCCCTGGCGCCGGAATTCGGAGCTCGCAAGAGCTCATCATTCACCCAAATAGAACGATGTCAGCAGTGTCAGCGGCGCCACGAGCAAACAGATGTCTTGGCGAGTTCACGTTTCCCGTCCAGGCTAGAATGACAGGAAGTGACGTCACTGGACAGCTGAGGTTGGGCAGTGGCTGTCACATCCTCGCTGTGTATGGGGTTTCCCTGCTGTGTCTTCGAAGGGGTCTCCGTGTCTTGGGTCCTTAAGGATTTCGTCTTTCCATTGTCGGCTATCAAGCTTGTATCAGCTGTTTGTAGTTTTATGGTTCGTAAAGAAAAAAAAAGGTGAATAAGTGGGTTCAATAACGTCTTTTATATATCTTCCAAAGAAGGAATGAATGAAAAAGATGAAGGGAAATTAATGAAAGTAGATTAATGCTGAAATAGCGAAATACGATCAGAGAGAGAGAAAGGGACAATGTGAAAAACGTTAAAAAAAATAAACAAACAGTAAATGAAGACAAGAAATGAGAATGAAAGTGGGAACAGGGACGGGGAGGTTAGGAAAAAAATAATCTGAAAGTGATGCGCGTTGTGTAGAGGGAGACAAGGTTGGCTATGCAGGGCGTTGGCCGTTGAGTTCATGGCTACCGAGTTTTTGTTTCTCTCTCTCTCTCTCTCTCTCTCTCTCTCTCTCTCTCTCTCTCTCTCTCTCTCTCTCTCTCTTCTCTCTCTCTCTCTCTCTTTCTCTCTTTCTTTCTCTCTCTTTCTTTCTCTCTTTCTCTCTCTTTCTTTCTCTCTCTTTCTTTCTCTCTTCTCTCTCTCTTTCTCTCTCTCTCTTTCTTCTCTCTCTATCTTTCTTTCTCTCTCTCTTTTTCTTTCGCTTTCTCTTTCTCTTTCTCGCTCTTCTTTTTCTTCTCTCTCTCTTTCTTTCTCTTTCTTTCTCTTTCTTCTTCTTTCTTTCTTTCTCTCTCTTTCTTTCTCTTTCTCTCTCTCTTCTCTCTCTCTCTCTCTCTTTCTCTCTCTCTTTCTTTCTGATGCTCTCTCTCTTTCTTTCTCTCTCTTTCTTTCTCTCTCTTCCTTTCTCTCTCTCTCTCTCTCTCTCTCTCTCTCTCTCTCTCTCTCTCTCTTCTCTTTCTCTTTCGCTCTATCTCCCTTACTCTGTCACTGTCTCTCTCTCTCTCTCTCTCTCTCTCTCTCTCTCTCTCTCTCTCTCTCTCTCTCTCTCTCGCACGTTCTTTCATTCTTTCTCTCTTCTCCATTTCGTATACCCTTCCCAGTATTTTTTTTCGAGAGACAGCGGACACAGAATCCTCTTTAGTGTGATTGTGAAAACGAAAGATGAATGCGGCTGTTATTTAATGACTTAATTAAGTGTTTTTGCCGGTCAGGTGAAAGAAGATTTTGTTTGTGTGTTTGGAAATTGTATTTGTTTAGGTGTTTTGCCTTCGAGCTTGAATGAGTCGAAATTCGGCTTGCGAGTTCTGAGGCTGTCTTTGTGGTGGGGTTTGGGGAGAGGGGTTGGCGGTGGGTGGGCTTGGCTGGTTGGTTTTACGATGATTAAGGCGACGATGACCCCTGGTTGATGATGCAAGGGTCAAACCTCTTCTATCTTTTTTTGTCTTTATCTCTTTTTAAGTGTTCATTTTTTTCTTTCTCCTTGTTTTCGTTGTCTTTCTTTTTACCAATTCTCTCTCATCTCTCTCTCCCCTTCTCCCTCCCTCCTCCTCCTTCTCCTTCTACCCCTCCCCCTCTCTCCTTTCTCCTCTCTCCTTCTCTCTTCATGTCAGCGACTCGATCTTTACGTCGCTCGATCTATCTTTATATCTCTGCCCACTCTCACTCTCCCTTACCCTCACACTCACTCTCTCTCACTCTCACTCTTACTCCCACTCCCACTTTCCCTCCCACCCTTACGTCCACCTGGCTCCTCACACTCCTACCCTTACGTCCATCCTCACACAAACAGACGAAACACCATGACTCCCCAAAGTGTGTATGGCGTGCCTCGTGTCGCGGGTCGTACGAGCGAGCGAGCGAGCGAGAGCATTGCGGGGGTGTGGTGTAGGTCGGATAAAGATTGATGGTGCGATTAGCATGCCCTTTCTGTTCGTTACCATTCCAATGTGGATGATACGCACCTATCTGAGTCAGCTGTCGCGTCCTCTCAAGGTCCTTTTGGGATCTGGTTATGATTAAGAGGTTATTTTGTTTGTTTATGTGTATATAGATTTTTTGTGTATTTCTGGGAATGTAGGTGTTGAGAGTATTGTTTCTTTTATTTAGTTTTTGACTTTTTTTTGTTCAAGGTCGTTGGTAGTTGGGGGAAAAAATAAGCGTTATCTAAACAGAAAGGGATTTTATATGCAATGCAAATGTTATTATATTTGTTGCCAACAAATATATATTAAGTTTTGGATCCTGCGTCTGAGAAGGAGAGAGAATATGCAGATGATGAATTGCAAATTAGCCGCACAGAGGTTTGCGGTGCGAAGAATGGAGGGAGCCTTTGGGGAACGGCGCGGACGTAGCGAAAACCGCAGCCGCAGAGAAAGAGGAAGAAAGATATTGAAAGGAGCAATGATAGAAGGGAAGATAACCAGGGGAATGGGAGAAAGGGGGGGGGGATGAGAGAGGGAGGGAAAGAAGGTTAAAGAAGAGATAGGGAGGGGAATAAAGACGGAGGAGGAGAAATAGATGTGAAGAGAACGCATCACGTGGCTGGAGGCGTGGGGGATGGTGACACTCTCCTTGACCTTGGAGGACGGCCGGAGGGAGAGGGGGGAGGGTAAGAGAGGGGAAGGACGGGTAGGCTCTCACTCTCTCTCTGTCTCTTGTGTGTATTATTCTCTCTCCATCTTTTGTTTCTCTCTTTTTCTCTTGATATTACTATGCCTGTTTCTCTTTTCATCCTCTCTCTCTCTCTCTCTCTTTACCTGCAGTGTACTTTTTTCCGAGCCCTCTTCTGCCTTCTATTCTTCTCTTTATCCCTGTCGTGTACTCTCTCCACCTCTCCCCTGTGTCCCCTCCCACTCCCTTTCCATTCCATATATTTTTTCCCATTTTGCCTATCTGCCCAACTTTCTCCCTCGCGTCCATCCTTCTCAACCCTCTTCTCCCTTATCATCATGTTTTCCCTTCGCCGACGCCTGGCACAGTTGTCTTTCCCTCCCTTCCCCTCCTCCCCTCCCCTCTCCCTCCCCTCTCCCTTCCCTCTCCCCCTCCTCCTCCTCCTCCTCTTTTCCAAAGTGGGCCGATGACTCAGGGCTTGGGATCAGGGACGTGCAACCCCCTGCGCCCTAAATCCCCCTTTCCCCCCTTGATGGATATTTTTTGTTAACGAACAGGGGGCGCCTATGTCTTGTGTGTCTGCGTCTGAGTGAGTGAGAGTGGTATGTATGTGTATATATGCATATATGTGTATATGTATATATTGTTGTGTTTGTATATATATATATATATATTGTTGTATATATGTTTATTTAGATGTTTATATGATGAAAGAATTAGGCACATACGCATGCGCGCACCTACAGTATACCCGTGTGAATGAACATGTGTAATTTGGTATGCATTCTGAAACCTATAATATGTCTTCATATTGGGATAAAGATAAAGTGAGAGAGTGAATGTGTGTGTGTGTGTGTGTGTGTGTGTGTGTGTGTGTGTGTGTGATATCATGGGAAACATTAGCTTATCAGCGGTGTGGGTTACCCCTTAGGAAGAAGGATGGGAGAGGAAGTACTTTACCTAAGAGCCTCTCCTACTGTGCTTATCACTGCGGCCTTTCATTCCCTGCGTCGTTTCTTCTGCAACTCCTTTCCTCCTCCTATCTTCTCTTCTCTTTTGTTATCTTTCACTCACTTCTCTCCTTTTTTTCTCTCCTTCCTTTTTACACCCCAACCCCGTTTCTCTCCCTCCCACCCCTACAGTTCACACAACTCCACTCTCCTCCCTTTCTTTTTCTTTCCATCTTTCCCTCCTTTTTCTCTTTCATCTTCCCTCTTTCCTTCCTTCCGTCCTTCTTTCATCAGAGGCCCACAAGACCTTACCATTTGTGCATTGTTTGAAGAGGAGAAAGGAGGGGAAGGATGGGGATTGGGGGCATACAGAGGGGGGTTGGGGACTTACGGAGGGGGGTGGGGAAAGGTCAAGCAGCATTAGTGGTGCCTCTCGGTGCCTTCCTCTCGTCCTCGTGGCATTGAGGAGTCATGGGGCTCGAGAGAAGTTCATGGTGGGATTGGGCATGGATGGCAAGTTGAGATTTTTGTTCCTTAGATTTAGTTGTTAGCAATAACTTATCGTTGTGTAAGTTGTTTTTGGTAATGTTTTTGTTATCGTTTTGTTATTATTGTTGTTGTTAGCATTGTTTTATTGTCATTATTGTTATTATTGTGATAACGATCAGTCATCATTGTAGCTGTTATTGCTATTAATATTATTGTTATCATCATCATTAATATTTTCATTGTCATTATCGAATTTTAATATAAATATGATTTTTACCATCACCATTATTATTATTAATTGAGTACATTCTTTACCAGCATGGGTGAGGTAGATTGGTAATTAATTATTGCATGACACAATGAAGAAATTTCGTAGTTTTTCAGTGCTTTTTATTTTTTCAGTTAGAAATGACTGCTGGTATAGATACGGGAAGAGTGACTTTCGCGGGATTAATCATTTTTGGGGGACTTTTTTTGATGTTTGTGAAAATGAAATCTGGAAATTTTCATATTTGCCATTCCTGTCTTTTGATATATAATTCAACAGTATTTATGTGCAAATAGTTGTTGTTATTTATTCGTAGTCGATTTTCCTTTTGGCATCATCGCCATCTTGGGACGGTGATTTATGTGTCTCAAAGTATGCGAGAGATCAGTGACCTTGTCCTAAGCGTGTCGGGGTCCGTCGCGCAGGGAATCGGAATCGCCTCGCTGTCGTCGACGTCGTTTCGTGACGGAATTATAGATCATTTCGATGGCTTCAGTTTGTGCATTTCTTTGTACGTTCGTGTGTGTACGAATTCTTAATTTTTTTGCTTACAGTGTGTGTGTGTGTGCGTGCGTGCGTGTTCGTGTATGATGCTTACCTTCCGCAGGGTGGGTGGGTGGGTGGGGTGGGGGGGCGCTAGAAACCTTCATTTCAGCGTGTTGTGGTTGTGATCGCACCGGAAGATTATAGATATGATTATAGGTTGAGTGTCTTGCCACACTACCCACTCCCGCCCCAGCCCTCAAGGGTGCATAGTGGAGGTGTTGTAGTGTCCGTCGAGACGAAGTGAGGGGGCGAGGGGAAAGAAGAGAGGGCGGGGTCAGGATTCTTTTCGACTCCTCCCCTTCCCTCTTTTATATTCGCTTTTCTCTTCTTTTTTGTCTCCTCTCCCCCTTTCCTCTTTCCACCATTCTTCACCCAACTCGCTTCTTACCATCTTCATTCCCTCTTTCTACCTCATTCCTTCCTCCCGCCTTTCCTTCCACCACATTCACGCCCCTCTCTCCCACCTCCCTCCTCTCCTGCCTGCACAGCTGTAACAACAACAATGTATTACGGTCCATGTATTCGGCAAAGAAAAGCCACTCCGTTTTTCTTTTCCTTTTTGATTTCTAATCACGATCGATGTCTTTTCGTCATTTTATTACCCGCTCTCATCAGCATTAACAAAAAATATCCATAAAATTCAGTCATAGATGCATTAAGTGTGCCTATAAAGAACTTTTTGGTAGAAAATAGGCTAAGTTTTGATAGGACTTCAGAGTAAAATAGAAATGTAAAAAAGTACAATTGCGTGGGGGCACAATGAAAAAATTGGGCAGTACCGCGGGCGAGCAAAAACATATTTCAAGCTGTCAGCGAAACCTGATCACTTGGGGCAAGCTCTCGGCCAATCACAGCGTGCGTTACTCACTTGTCCCCGCGAGAGGCTGTGGTTAGGGGTTTGGATAGAGATGGGTAAGAGGGGAGGGGGTGGACGGGATGCAAGTGAGTAAAGAAAAGGGGAGATGCGAGTTTTTGTAGCATTTTTTTTTTTTTTTCATTTTCTCTTATTTATCTTTTCCCGTCATTCCCTCCCTCTTCTTTCTTTCTCATCTTTCACATCGTCTCTGTCGTCTGCTTTTGCCCCTCACCTTCATCCCCTGCCGAGGTGAGGGAGATGATGTCATGCCGGTAGGAAGGGGAGGGTTTTCGTAGTGGGGGAGAGAGGAGGGAAATCTTACTATTTTTTCATTTTTTTCTTAAAACTGTTATCCCATCTATAGGATTATGCTGGGAGATTCATTGATTAATGATGGTTAAGATGATGATAGTTATGATGATGATAGTTGTTATTATTGTTGCTGTTATGATATATTTTATTTATTTATTATTATAATTTTTTTTTTTTTACTTTTGTCAGTATTGTCTTTCCCGTTATTATGGATATTATGTTCCGTTTTTTAAATTGTATTTTGTATATTCTGTGAAGTCGGCATATCATTTCATTTTTTTACTTGGCCGTCTCCCTTTCCCCTTCCTGTTCCGGTCCGTGTTCTTCCACTTCATCGTCCTCGTAAACTTTTCAAACAGGTTATGCCGATCTATATTACTACGGTGCCAATATCATCTTTCAGGGTCTCTCTCTCTCTCTCTCTCTCTCTCTCTCTCTCTCTCTCTCTCTCTCTCTCTCTCTCTCTCTCTCTCTCTCTCTCTCTCTCTCTCTCTCTCTCTCTCTCTCTCTCTCTCCCTCTCTCTCTCTCTCTCTCTCTCTCTCCCTCTCCCTCTCCCTCTCCCTCTCCCTCTCCCTCTCCCTCTCCCTCTCCCTCTCCCTCTCCCTCCCTTCCTCCCTCCCTCTCCCTATCCCTATCCCTATCCCTCCCTCCCTCTTCCTCTCCCTCCCCCTCCCCCTCTCCCTATCCCTATCCCTATACCTATACCTATACCTATCCCTCCCTCCCTCCCTCCCTCTTCCTCTCCCTCCTCTTCCCTCCCCTTCCCTCTCCTTCCCTCTCCTTCCCTCCCTCTTCCTCTCCCTCCTCTTCCCTCCCCTTCCCTCTCCTTCCCTCCCCTTCCCTCCCCTTCCCTCTCCTTCCCTCTCCGTCTCTCTTTCTCCTCTCAATTTCTCTCCCCCTCCCTTCATCTCCATTTGACAAAATATCGAGGCTCCGATAAAAGGTTACAGGGAAAGGTTGCAAGGTGTCGGGTTACAGCTGTAGCAACACCAGAGAGCCGTGAAGTTGACCTTTCTCTTTTGGCATGTGTTACGGTGGGTCGTTGGTTCTTTTTTATAAGTCTTATGTATTATGTAACTTTTGTTTTGTGGGATTTTCCATGAATTTATTTTTCATGAATTTTTCCTCTTTAATGTTTTGCGTGATCGAGAGGATGCCGCGTCGAACAGCGAGCATAATATCACGCCGGGTGGAGCTTGGGATACTGTGAAGAGGTAAAGGAATAAGCGAAGCCGAGCAAGGTTTCAAATCCCCGGCGCCTCGATCCAGATTGAGGCGAATTTCCTCCTGGGGCGGTAGGGTAGGAAGGGCCAGAGAGGGAAGTTTTAGTCGAGAGGAGATCCTGTCCTGTTTTCGTAACGGAATGATATCATTTCCGGATGCTTAGGACCTCGGGATGTTTGGCCTCCGGATGCCGAGTCGGACTTAGGGCCGGCGAGCGACTCGGATCTTGGAGGGGGATTGGTAGGGGGGGGGGATGTAAGGGACAACGACTCATCCTGTGACTCACGACGAGGATCCTGGTTGAGCGGATGACGTCATTTGTTAAATTGGTCTGTTTGTTGGGATTCTTGTGAGTGAGGATAGCCTCTGTCTGTCTCTTACTTATCTTTCTTGTTTTTTTTGTGTCCTCTCCTCTCCTCTCCTCTCTCCCCCACTCTCCTCTCCCCTCTCCCCCCTCCTTACCACTCCCCTTCTACCCCTTTTTCTGATGGTTCCGCTTCAGTGGTTTGTCCTCGTTAGTCCCCTTTCGAGCAGGCCAAGCATTTAGCTGAGAAGGTGTTGGGGCAGGGGTTGTGGGGGAGGGGGGTTATGGGGGGAGATGGAGGTGTGGGATTGGGGGAGGGATTGGATTCTTTGGGTACAATCACCGGGAAAAGCGCACTGATTTCCGTTTTGTTTACCTGGGAGGGGCTTCCGTGTGTCGTGGTGACCGAGGAGTATCGGTGATGCCTCCGCGTTGTCTGAAGCGCAAATGGAGTCTGGAAGTGGGGGTTGAGGGGTCGGGGGCGGAGGGGGAGGGGCGGTCATGTCGCTGACTAAGCAGGTAGGCGCCGACCGTGTCACAGCGCCACTGAACAATTATTCCTCGAGATGAGTCACAGTCCATCGAGAAGCCCCGCCCTCTTCTTGCCTCACGCTTTAACCTCCCTCGCCCATTTTTCCTTCTCCCTTTTCCTAGTCCCCTTCTCTTTGAATTTTTCCATCATCTCCCTTTCTCCTCTCCCTCTCCATTTTCTCCCTTTAAGTCTCCTCCCTCTCCTGTCCGCTCTCCATCTCCGTTTTCCTCTCTCCTCATCCCACTCTACCCTTGTTTCCCTTGTCCCTCTACTTCCCCTCTCCTCCCCCTTCCTCCATTCCCCCTCCCCTACCCCTAACCCAGTCTCATTGCAAAGCCCGCAGGGGGTAGACTGCATGGAACCAGAGATATCAAGACACCATTGCAATCTCTCCTCAGTCGACATTTTTATTTAACGTTTTTTGGGACGTTTTTTTCGCGGAATGAAATGTTTGCCTACGGAGTGCATTCTCGGTGGGATATGGTTGTTGCGAAATTCGTTGTGCTATTAAACGTAGCGTCGCCGGGCCTTCTTTTGCAATGGTTTATTTATGTACAGTTATGTTACTTCTTTGTTAGGGACGAAGGACAGATTTGTTCTTTGTTAGTGTCTGATGGTAGAAATTATTCCGCTCATGTCTGAATGTAGCTTCCATTGCCGTGCGTGACCTTCCCTGGGTTGGGGTGGGGGGTGGGGGGAGTTATGCACGGCGACCTTGACGTCATGGAGGAAGGACAAGGTGAGGAAAAATCATGTTTACGCGTTAGGAAAAGGCAGACCGAATGTAATCCGAAGGGAATGGTGTACTGGAACAAAACGTGGATATGGAATAAATGCGTATAATCGACAGTGGGTTATTTAATTTTTGTTTTTTGTTTGTCATTTCATTTTATCGACAATATCTTGTGATTACGCAACTGTTTTTATTCCACTGGTGACACTGGCCATGCGGGAAATCGGTTAAAAGGCAGCAGCATCGGACGATTCGTGGGCATCTGCTTCGCCTTGTGCCCCGTCACGCCGCGGGAAGGATGTGGTGGGATTGTGTGTAAATTTTTATCGAGACAACCTTTCGCCGCCCCCTTTTTCGCCTTTTCCTTTCTCCGCTTCCTTTGATCACTTTTCTTTGTTCTTATCTCGTTCTCTCTTTCCCTCTTAGCACCCCTCTCCTCCTTGCCGTCTGGTTCCCTAAACGACGAATTTTATATACCTGAATTCATATTGCAATGTGCTTTATACATACATACATACACACACACACACACACACGCACACACACACACACACACACACACACACACACACACACACACACACACACACACACACACACACACACACACACACACACACATATATATATATAATATATATATATATATACATACATACACACACATGTATATAAATTTGTTTAATATTTTGCGCATCGTTTTTAGTTCCATCACAAAATTATTTATTTCCAGGAATGACTTTAGGCTAGAGATTACTGGTTATTGTGTGCGGGGTGAAAGAGAGAACTCGCGGGGGTACTGGGCGCTGTGTGTCGGTGTTTACGTAAGTGACAGGGCGAGAATTTGGCGATGTGCTGAGCCTGAATACACACTCATTCACACGCTCTCCCTCTCCTTTCTCGTCTCTCTCTACGTCTTCCTCTCCTCCTCTTTTCTACTCCCCCCTCCCCTCTTCCTTCTTCTCCGTTCCTCTCCTCTCTCCTCTCCGTATTTCTCCGTTCCTCTCTTCTCCCTTTTCTCTACTCTCTCCTCCGTCCTCCGTCCTCCTTCCCTTCCTCCCTCCCTCCCTCCCTCCCTCCCTCCCTCCCTCCCTCCCTCCCTCCTCCCTCCTCCCATCCCTCTCCTTTTCCTCTTTCACTCGCTGCTTCCTGCTCTCTCCATCTTTCTTCTCCTCAGTCATTCATACTCGGCCCTTCCTCCATTTCTTGACCTTGCCATTCGTCCACGTGCACTCCTTCTCCCTCTCTCTCCCCTTTATACCTCTTCTTCTCTTATTAATCTCCCCCTCCTTGATGCCCCTCTCTGTACTTCTCTCTTCTCTCTACTTCTCGTTTTTAGTCATTTTCGTTTTTCGCTTCCTCCCCCTTCTCTTAGTCTCGTTCTTTCTGACGTTTTAAACTCTGTAGTACCCTTTGCTGCTTATGTAGTGAAAACCTCGTTGTATGTACACATGGTGGAGAATTACGTACACATTACTTGGAATTTTGGGGGATGATTATGAATTTTTAGGTTCCCGTGCACTTCCAGCTGAGGGAGTGCAGTTTGCATGCCGATGAATGCGTGATTTTGTTTGTTTATATGCCTTTATATCAGGGATAATGGGGTCGGAGAGAAGGACGCTTTGCATGTGCAGTGGTGAATGCATTTTCTCTTTCCGTTTTGTTATTATTTTTGTGTTTTATTTCCCCTACTTATGCATCTCTCGTCCTTCCTGTCTCCTCTTTCCCCCTATCACTCAGTTTCGCTTGCATTCTCTCTTTTATCCACTCCAAGTTAAACTATGGAACGTCTAAACTTGCAAACAGCACGTCTGAACAAGTTGCCTTGGGGAGGGGGGGGCGTAGCGAGAAGGCCTGCGGGGTTGCGCCACGAGAGGTGCGGCAGCCTGAGGGGGGTAGGGGGGTAAGAGAGAGGATGAGGGCATGAATCACTACATGTAAAGTGCAGGGGAATATTTGTTTTGTTCTGGATGGATTTATTTTTTTCCCCTTTTTTTTGTGCGCCACTCCCCATTCACCTCTTACTCATGCTCTTCGCGCTCTCTCTCTCACTCCCAATTGGTTATCTTGCTTTTCATTTCCTCCCCACTCCTACTTTTGTTCCTGATGCTCGTCGTCGTCGTCGTCGTCGTCGTCGTCTTCCTCTTTTTTCTCCTCCTCCTCCTCCTCCTCCTCCTCCTCCTCCTCCTCCTCCTCCTGCTATTGTCTTATTTTCCCCCCTCCTCTTCCTCTTCTTCCTTTTCTTTCTCCTCTTCTTCCAACTCTTCCTCCTTCCTCCTCTTCCCCCTACCCCTCTTCCCCTTCTTCCCCCTCCCTTTCTCCCCATTCCGTAAAAGGGTCTCTTCACCCTCTCGACGGCTGGCAGGGAAAATTGAGTTAGTATCCCCTGCGTCGCCGCGCTGTCGAGTGAGAATTATTTTGCGGATGTAGAAAATAGAGACAATTTGCAGGAAGATGCAATTGAACACTGCAGTAGGAAGTTGATGAAACCCATCTCTCGATTGAAATAAAAGGAGATAAATTGGTGAATGAATTGGAATATAAACAAATAAATAGGACGCGGTTAGGAAGACCTTCGCTCGCTAATCTCGTACCCGTCAGCTAACGGTCTGCTTTTGCGGATTATGCGATAACATGTTCCTTAATTACCGTATTAATGACCCGTTAATCGAGGGTGGTTATCCGGAGGGGAAGACAGGCATTAGGCTCGAGGGAGACCGAAACCTAGACCGAAAACGAGACCGAAGTAAAGATAGAGACATAACTTTAACGCTTATTGTCAAGGCCTATCTTGGGATATTATGAGGGGGACCTTATCGGGACAGGGCTTCCGGCTTCGCATGCGATGGGGATGGAGGGAAAGGTAGATAGAGGAAGAAACAGGAAGAGAAGGCCTGGAGAAGGAAGGGAAGGCTAGAGGAAGAGAGGGTTTGGAGAAGGAAGGGAAGGTGGCCGTGTGGAGGATCGGTGGGGAGTGAGGGAGGTGGAGGAGGGAGCTTGCGTAGGGCTTGAGGGGGAATGGTGGTGAGTTGGGGATTGAAAGAGGCCCTTGCTAGGGAGGGTCTGGGGGGAGAGGGGTGTGGATGCGGGAGGTTTTCTGACAGAGGCAACACGCCTCTTCTCTGTAAATATTTGGGTTTCTGGTGTAATGTTGCGTGTTTCATCCGATAGACCCAGTCCAAATCAACCAAACAATACCCAACCTCAGACCCGAAATCAACCCAAACCCAACGGAAATCCACTCACTTGAAAGCGAGAATAGTAATTACATTTATAGAAATATAGTCTTTCTTGACCCCCCCCCCCCCGAGGTTGCATCAGATGTTCTAGAAATATTTTATGAATATTGCATAAATATTTTACTTGGATTATTTTCCCTTTTTGTCGTTTTTATTACTCCGTAAACACAACCATGTTTGGTAGTAGGTGAAATATGATATTTTTCTCAATTTGTTATTTTGTTTTTGTTTTTCTTTTCGTTGCGCCACATCCCGTAAAAGCTTTATCTCTCCCCAGCTTCCCGTGATCCATCACTAGGGAGACGAAGGCGCTCGTTTTGTCCTTATAAGGCCAGGGCTGTCACTTCCGCTGCAGGAGGGGAACTGGGATTGTTTCGTTCTTGTGGTTTTGCTTTGATTATAGTTGCTACTATTGCTTTTATTATTATTTGTTGGCGCCGTCATTTATGATTCATTGTCGTAGTCATCGTCATTGCCTTCATCATCACCGTCATTCATCATCATCACCGTCATTCATCACCACCACCATCTTCGTCATCGTCACCATCGTCGTTCATCATTCATCTTCGTTATCATTATCATCGTTGTTATTCATTATTATTATTCGACGTTGTTGCTATGCTGTTTTTGAAAAAAAAAAAACGATTGGGGTTTTGGGTATCCGGGGAACGGGAAAAAATACTGATTTTTTTTCTTTTATTTAGGTTTATGTACTATTGAACTATGACCTTATCCTGGAAAGTGCGCGGAGGCAGCGAAGTGTGTGTGTGTGTGTGCGTGTGTGTGTATGTGTGGAGGATCAAAAGGTTATCGGTGCTATACTTTTACGTCCCTTAATATCTCTGTGGTCCCGTTGGAATCCGCTGTACTCCCTTAATGTACGATCTGCCCCTCCCCCTTATGTTTATTAATGTTGCATTCCCCCCTCCCTTTTTGTCTGTGCAACCTGCGTATAGGCGCGCGCACGTAAACACGCACACACATGGAGATCAAACACAGTACGTGTATCGCTCGCATTGCCTTGAGTCGAATAATTTCAAGGCAGATTAGGGAGTTGTCAGTGTGACAGAGAAGAAGAAAAGGAAAGAAACCGGTGGTGAATTAATGATTGTTGATGAGTGGTCATTGTATGGAGGGCATTTGGGAGTGTTGGGACTGCATGGGGGGTGGGGGAAGTAGCCATCAGCGGACTTCCTTGTGTTCGACCTTGTTTAATTTTGGTGGACTTTTCATTAGTTTACATTTTAGGTTTGTTTGTTTTCGTTTGCTTCTAGAATGATACAATTGGTGTTTATTTTAGTGTTTGGTAATGGTAAACGTCATCATTGTCACTGACATGTCACCATCATTATCATTACCATCATCATCACGACCATCATCATCATCATAACCATCACGACCAATATCATTTACACCAATATCATTATTAACAACATAACATTTTATTGTACAGCTGTGTTTATTGTGAAAGTGTTTTGATCCGATGAAATTGACCCGGATCCACACGGCAAGTGACGCGTGCTGCCGATTTATTGCCGTATACGTGTGGTTTATGGAAAGTAGGGAAGGGGAAGGGGGCGAGGACGGAAAGGGAGGTAGGTGGAGGTGGAATGGTCAGGGGTATTTAGGGGAGAGGGAGATAGGAAGAGGGGGAGAGGGAGAGGGAGAGGGAGAAGGAAGGAGGAGGAGGAGGAGGAGGAGAAGGAGGGGATGGGAAGGGGGAGGGGAGTAAAGGAAGGGAAGGAGGGATCGCACCGTGGCACGCCACCGGTGTTATAAATTTTTCCTGCGGTTGTTGGTATGGCAACGTGAAATGTGTGTCGCCATGTTATGGCAGCGGCCTTGTTGATGCTTTTATGTCAACACCGGATCTCGGTGGAGGCCTACTACGTCGGAAGGGGGAGGGGGGAGGCTCATGTGCGTTCCTATTAGACCTATTTTCTATTGACAGTTTGTTTCGGGTGAATGAGAAATAGAGGGGCGGGGATGGCAGGTAGAGGTTAGTCACCCGCGTGTGTCTAAAGCCATTTCAGTATGTGTTATAAAACCATCTCATTATATGTACTGTATAAATGTTATGTGTACGGGAGTTAGGTAATGAATGTGATATGATTTAAGGATGTTTATGCATGTATGTATCATGTATTTATTAGCCATTGTCTGTGTGTGTTTGTAGGTAATGCAATGTACTGTGTGTATATGTATGTTATAAAGTATTTGTATGTATATTATGAAACATTTGAGTCACGCATGTGATTGTGTGTGATGCGATATCCCTCTTGCTTGACATAGCAAATGTTGCGACACGTGAGCACATGCTTCGGGGGAAGGGTGACGGATGGAGGCACCCGGGTGGTGGTGGTAAGGGGTTAGAGGGGGGAGGTGCCGAATGTCTGGTAATGGGTGAGGGGGAGGGTGATGGTGGTGGGCTGTTGTGGGTAAGGGGGAAGGGGGAAGGGGGAAGAGGACTGCAAGTGTGTGTGTGTTAGCCTGACTCACTCGGCTCTCGAACGAGGTCATGAGTTTCGTGACCTCTTGTTTGATTTTTTTGTTTTTGTTTTGTTGTCGTGTCAGGGGACGGTGTATGGGGATGGATTAAATGGATGATATGTTTGTTTTAACCTCCTGTCATGATAATTACACGGAAAGTTTGTGTGTTGCATCAGAGAGCTGGAGTCTTGGGTTGCTTTCAAAGATAGCTCATGTTAAAGAGGATGTCAGTGATTCAGTGACCGGTGCTAGTTGATCATGTTGATGATGACCCTCTGGATTTGGTTAATTATCCATATCACTATTACTTTGAAGTTTCGTGAACAAAGAGGAAAAGGGTAACGAGATTTAGTATGTGTGTCAGAGGGCCTGAAGGTCATGTATACCATCATGCTCTGATTATGGATCGCCGATAGCTCAAATGGGAGTGATAATGGTGATGTAATGGTTGCAAATGGGCGGATGATGTTGATTTTGATGTTGATATTGGCAGCTTTGGTCTTTTTGGTGTTGGTGGTGTTGGCTTGAGACATACGGAATAATATTGCAGTGCATTTGATTGCGTTTGGTCATTTCTTATCAATGGCAACTTCTTCAGTATTAACATTTCTCTTTTAAAACTCGTCTGAACGCGTTTTGAATTACCAAGGAATGGCGACACGGCAATGTTCATGTTTTGCAAATGTCATACATACATGCAGATAGGAGAGCGATTTATCCGACATTAACATACTCGACGCGTAGTGAAGGCCCCACACTTCGCATCGAGTGTCGATTCCCCTCTCCCCCCACCCCCTCCCCCCCCGTGGTCGTTCGGTCGATCGGCGGGAGAAGGTCAACGGCTCACACCTGGTATTCCGGTAATGGATGTGTGTGTGTGGGAGGTCGGTGTTGTTGTTGTTGTTATTGGCGGGGATGGCGACGGCTTATGATTATGATGATTGGTGGTGGTGATAATTAGTGACTGATGATTTGTGATGGTTGATAACGAGTGGGCGACATAATGATGATATTGGTAATGAAATGGACAGCGGTGGTTCCCTTTTCGGTTAATATGATTTATGTCTGCGAACGATTGATAAAGAAGTTGGACATATTTTTTATTAATGAGGGAAATGGTCTAGCATTGGAGAGTTATTATGTGGCGTATTTTTTTCTCCCGCCTGAAAAAAGGGAGATTTTAGGTGTCAGTTACACAGACGGATACCGAGCACATTCTAAATATTTGCCGAGGTTCTCCCCTTCCTTTTCTCTCTCTCTCTCTCTCTCTCTCTCTCTCTCTCTCTCTCTCTCTCTCTCTCTCTCTCTCTCTCTCTCTCTCTCTCTCTCTCTCTCTCTCTCTCTCTGTCTCTGTCTGTTTCTCTTTCTCTTTCTCTTTCTCTGGCTTTCTCCCTTCCTCCCTTCCTCCCTCCCTCCCTCTCTTCTCTCCCTCTCTCCCTTCCCTCCCTCTCCCCCTTCCCTCCCTCCCTTCCTCTCCCTCCCTCCTTCTCTTACTCTCCCTCCCTCCCTCTCTCTCTCCCTCCCTCTCCCTCCACCTGCTGTCTTTTCTTCTCCCTTCACCTGCTGTCTTTCCTTCTCCCACTCCCCCTTTCTCCCTCTCCCGCCACCCTGAACTCACTTAGTACTCTGATGCGGCAGGTGTATAATACATCCTTTGTACTACTTCAAGGCAGGGAGTGGATGGTGCATAATTGGAACACTTGATTATGTTAAATTAGCTGGAAATATGGCGGTTTAACAAGTTATTTTGTAATAGTAATTATTTTCGTGAATATAAATGGGATCATGCGGCAATATGATAACACGATAACAACGAAGCTAATGTGAAATAAGAAATGAAGGAATTTCCAAGTGGTAGAAAAAGTTAAACCGAATATAAAAATAATGTCTTCATTTGCATATATATTACTGCAGCTGGAGTGAAACGTGTTAACTTATTGAAAAGGTATTTTTGTATTTAATAATATTTAAGAATGTGAATTTCTAGATTTCAAAAACCGCGGAATTTACGCCTTCAAAAGAAGTTAGAAAAATAACTTTCAGTTCAGTAATATTTCCTTATTGCATTGACAGCATTCAAAATATATATTTTATACAGAGGTATAGCTTTGCGGTCCAATATTAACCCTAGACACAACACTTTTTAAGGTGGGAAAGTTAACCTTGAGAGCGGCGCTAGAAAGAAGGTAAAATGGCATCGTTTGAATGGTGAAACGAAGGTAAAAGGTGTGCGAGATGTGAAAGATGCTTCTAATAATTTATGGTTGGTATTTAGAAAAGGGATTGGGTTGTATATTTAGAAAACGAGAAAGATGTTACATAATTTGTGAAGGGAGAAGAAGAGAGAAGAGTGAGTGAGAGATAGAAGGTAAACGTAGTTGGGGTTGGTGGTATGGATGGAACGTGTATGTATGGGCGTCCCTTTCTCTCCTCCTCACCCTTCCCTCCCTCGCCCCCATTCTCCCCCTCCCTCCCTCCCTTTCCTCCCCCCTCCCTCTCTCCCCCATTCCAACACGGATCCCGAGGAAGGAGCGGGAGGATAGATAGATGTGCGGCCGCCATCCCTCGCCGGTCCTCCTGCCGGTCACGCCTCAGTCACATGGCCGGCTTTCCATCGGACTTTCCATTTTGCGCCGGAGGGATCTGGGAATCCGGCGAAAGAAAGGTCATAAATGAGGAAGATCGAGAAGTTGGAAGATGTGCATAAATATGTTTTAAAATGTATAAATGGACAGCTGCGAACCATGCACGTGGTTACAGGAGAAAAGTTTCCAAAGGTCTCCTGAAATGTCTTGTTTAGAAATGTCTTGTCTCGGATTGTCAGGTCTGTCTGCCGACCTAATAGTGTTCTTAATGGAGCAAGGCACGATTGTCATCGCTTATAAAGAAAAACAGAAATAAAAAAACAACAAAACGCAAGACCGCTAATTATACTTGCACGGTGAATGACTCGCGTGATGTTTGGAAATGTAGGGAGCTCGCGTTGGCATCAGTTGAAGAGAATCAGCTGATGCCCGGGGCTGTGACGCCACCGCCGCCGCAGAGAGAGAAGAGGAACTTGGTTATGTTATGTATATATTTTGATATATACAGTTTTCGCAGTAGAACGCGATACGAAAAGAACAAGGACGAGGGAAGTACTTTAAACTGATATCATCTCGTGGGATACTAAGAACAGGGAAATAATTTCCACGTCGATATCTCCTTGTTTCCTTTCTCCTTCTTTGTTGGCTTGTTATTGTGATCATGACCTATCACCATTACTTCATTAGGTGATGTACGTATGATGAAGTGCAAACGCCGAGCGCATGAACTGGGTGTGGCCTACCTTATGAAAGTAGTGATGCCCTTTATAGGTTTACATTAGCCTGCCAAACGGAGCCCGGGGTTGCAATAATTCACTTTTGGGTAAACTTATTAACACCGAAAGTAAAAACAGAGATGGAGGGGATGAAGACGCTAGGAAAGCAATGAAGGCGGCGAGGAGGAGGAGAGTGGAAACTGAGTTTGTGTTTACAGTTTCATGTTGAAATGTTGCGGTTGCATATAGGTTCTAAGTTTTTCTGGGTATGAAGATAGATTTTTATGTATTGAAGGAGGGATTTCGTACCTTGAGAGAGAATAGAAAAGTGAAAAAAAGTGATGTGAAGAAAGTTGCAGAATGGAGAGAGACAAAAAGAGAGAGTGACAAGATTTTATTTATCTATGTTCCGCAGTCATGTATAAGAAATGTTTAAGAGAAATGCTTATTTTTCTTGTTCCATTAATGTCAGTGAAAGTTTCGTTGGCATCCGTTTTTTGCTCTTATTCAGGAGCCAATTCATCTGTTCTTTATTTACCCATCGTTCATTTCTTGCTATTATCTATCTTCAGGAAAAGCTTGTTTTTACATTCTTTTTAATAGAGAATGAAGCAGGGAATAGTAAGCATCCGAGAAGACCTGCCTTGACCCGCCCTCTATCCCCCCCTCCTCGGCGTAACATCTCCAGGTGTTACCGGTTTACCGGTTGTCTTGCGGCTCCTTGCAAATTGCAGTGTTGATAGTTCGCTTTACTTGTCATTTTATTTAAACAAATAATACGAGCGTTGCCATGGCATGGCAAATGATAACAGATCCAATGCCAGCAATATATAATTATTGTTTATTCATCATGTTTATGTAGGTTTGATACGTTCTTAGGTGTAGACATTTACCATACGTGTGATTTGTATCATAGCCTTTATGGCGGAGTTCTGGATCTGTAATCGTTTGCCGTGCCACGTCAACGCACGTATTGTTTGTTTTGCTTGTCTCGTTTCCCGGGAAGACGAAATTTATCTTCTTTTTTCCACTTGTGCAAACGGCCATTTGTTTTCTCTTCGAGAGATATTGAGGTCGTTTGTTCCATTATGGAAGCAGCTAGCAACGGTTGTCATTGCATCGATGTTGTTGTCATTCCTGCTAATTTTATTTTACTGTATTTTATCATCTTCAAGCATCATTGTCATTATCACCATCGACATCAGTATTACCATTATTAAGAATATTGATAATTATTATTGTTGCTCTTGTTACTGTTACTATTATTGGTTTCGTTTTTAGATCCGGCGATGATGCAATGTTATAACCGGGAAAGCAAATGAACGAGATACGGGTAGGGTGTTTTTATGGAGGTGGAAGTGAAGATGGTTGATGTGGTGGTGGTGGGTAGGGGGTAGCGGGTGGAAGTGGAAGGAGATGCTAGAGGTGAAAGGGCTGGAGGTGGAAGAAGATGGCTGGTAATGTGTTGCGAGGAAAGGGAGATGGAAATCGATACGCTGGTGAGAAAGCGATACATTGATGTGGTTGCAATTATGGTTGCGAATGTAACGACCGGGTTTATAGGGTACCGAGGTGGTGGTGGTGGTTGTGGTTGGGACAACAGAGTTCATGGTATTGGGCGCGCGCCAGATGGGTGGAAGGCCTCGTCTCCGTTGTCGGATCATTTAGTTTTCTCCTTTTTTCTCCATTCATTATTCTTTGGGCAGTCTCTATGCCTTCCTCTTCCTTTATTATCTTCACTCCCCCCTCTCCTCTCCTCTCTTCTCGTTCCTCCCTCCTATCTATTCTCCCCTCTCCCCTCCCTCCTATCTATTCTCCCCTCTCCCCTCCCACCCTTTCCCTCTTTTTTTTTCTATCTCTCTCCCACCCTCATTCTTTTCAGCCCGTTTTCTATTCTCTTTTAACCTCTCCTTTCTTCTTCTCACCCTCTCACTCTTTCTTCCTCTCTCTCTCTCTACTTCTCCCTCTTCATCTCTGTCTCTATCTCTTGTCTCCCTCTTTCCTTTTAGAGTCTCGGGACGTGGCTCATCATGCTGCATTTTATGAATGACCTCTGCCAGCCGTAAGGTCATGCAGCGCCATGGAACAGGGGTTTTGCTTCGTACTTTCATGAATTGGGTTTCTTGCAAATTGTACCCCCACATATGATGGGGGGGGGGGGGGGCTACAACCTTGTATCTGTCTTTTCTTCTTCGTATTTTCATATTTTTATTCTCATTCACTTTCTCGCACTTATTCTTATTCTTCCTTCCTTATTCGTCGTCAGTGTTCATCCTCCTCTCTCCCTTCTCGACCTCCAATCATCTCAAACGACCTTCCCTGACGAACGTGCGAGCACGACCCGAGGTGACGTAATTTGCTCGGTGCGAGTCGTCGAGCCGTGTTGTCGCCTCCACCTCCGCCACCCCAACCTACTTCTGTTCGGATTTCCTGCTAACCCTCATCAGCCGAGGTTATTCACCGGGGTTGCGAGGGGTGGGTGGATGGAGGGGGGAGAGGTAAAGAGGTGGGTGGGTTGGTATATGGAGGGGGGAGAGGTAAGAGGATGGGTTGGTGGATGGGTGGATGGAGATGTGAGTGTTAAATGGGTGGGTTGGTGGATGGAGGGGTGAGAGGTAAAGACTTGGGTGGGTTAGTGGATGGAGGGGGGAGTAGTAAATGGGTGTTGGATGAGTGGATGGGAATCAAAGGTAAATGGATGATTTGGTGGAAAGGATTTTAGATAAATAAAAAAGGTGGGGGGGTTAAGGGTGCATCGTTTTTATTGGTTGAGTTTTTTTATGATTTTAGTAAGTTGTCTTGCTTGTAGCGGTGCGCTATGCATCATCGCTTGACATGTATAATAATGTGTTGCAACAGTCGATGTTTTGAGCTTCATAACCCAAAGGCGATTTAAAAAGAAAATGATCTTTTAGAGTTCTTGCATCTGTGCAGTTCTAGTTTAAAGGGTGTTGGTGGAAGCTGCATTCGTTGGAGGTATGAAATACTTGACGAAAATTTTCCTTTGAAAAAGATGGAAAACATGCAGAAAAAAAATTGACAATGTACTCTTTATTGGTACTGTAATTATTGTTGTAGTATAAACATAACTATTGTTATTATTTGTTGTAGATACCTTCATTATTGTTGTTGTTGTTGTTATTGTTATTATTATTATAATATTGTTATTGTTATTGTTATTATTGATATTATTACTACTACTATTCTTACTACTACTACTCTTTACTACTACTACTACTATTTACTACTACTACTACTCTTTACTACTACTACTACTCTTTACTACTACTACTACTCTTTACTACTACTACTACTACTCTTTGCTACTACTACTCGTTACTACTACTACTCTACTGCTACTACTGCTACTACTACTACTACTACTACTACTACTACTACTACTACTACTCTTACTCTTACTCTTACTCTTACTCTTACTCTTACTACTACTCTTACTACTATTACTACTACTACTATTACTACTACTACTACTACTACTACTACTACTACCACCACTACTACTACTACTACTACTACTACTACTACTACTACTACTACTACTACTACTACTACTACTACTACTACTACTACTACTATTACTACTACTACTATTACTACTACTATTACTACTACTATTACTACTACTACTACTACTACTACTACTACTACTACTACTACTACTACTACTACTACTACTACTACTACTACTACTACTACTACTACTACTATTACTACTACTATTACTACTACTACTAACTACTTCTACTTACTACTACTAACTACTTCTACTTACTACTACTAACTACTTCTACTTACTACTACTAACTATTACTTACTACTACCACTACTACTAATTACCATCACAGTTACCATCACCACCATTGTTTACACTGTCTCCATGGATGTGATTATAGCAAATCTCTCTCTTTTCCAGATAGTGTCAAGTCCAAGGGAGTATCGCATCAGTCATCAAGATGCCCAAACCGGTGAGTACAAGTTCCGTGCGACTCTCGTTGACTACTTTATTGCACTGGCGCTGACGGGGATAGTTCGTTGCCCGGCGTGGCGCGATTTGACGGTGGGTTTGTTTGGTAGGACTGGTTTTTAATGGGCGTTTTATTTATTTATTTATTTATTATTGTTATTGTTATTATTATTATTATTATTATTATTATTATGTGCGCGCGCGCGCGCGCGCGCGTGTGTGTGTGTGTGTGTGTGTGTGTGTGTGTGTGTGTGTGTGTGTGTGTGTGTGTGTGTGTGTGTGTGTGTGTGTGTGTGTGTGTGTCTGCGTGCGTGCGTGCGTGTGTGTGAGTGTGTGTGTCTGTCTATGTATGTATGTATGTGTCCGTGTGTATGTGTGTGTATATTTGTGTATATGTGTGTGTGTGAGAGATGCGGTACGCTTCGAGGAAATCCAGACACCGCTTCAAGTGCTGACACGGGAGACTAATTTGAATCGAAATATAACGCTTTTATTGATTCCTCTAAGAATTGAGCAGTGTTTCGTGAGCCTGTATTTGAAGTGACTATCTCTGTGAATCCAATTGACATGCTAAGTTTGTATGACCTCGCTTGACCCCTTATGAAGTGACTGTTTAGGTGACGTGCCTATATTTTATGAACTAGTGATGTGGTCTCGTTGGTGTTGGTCGCCTCGCACTCTGTGTTGACTTTGCTCATCTTAACATTTTGGTGATGACTTGGCCATCCTAGCCACGTTGCCATGAGAAAAGGGAGAGGAGAGGAGAGGAGAGGGAGAGGGAGATAGAGGAAGAGGGAGGGGGAGAGGGAGATAGAGGAAGAGGGAGGGGAGAGGGAGGGGGAGGGAGTGAGTGAGTAGGAGAGGGATAGATCGAGAGGGAGGAGAAAGACAGACTGACAGAGAAAATGAGAGAAATTATGGAAAAAGTTTACAGAATGGTTTAAATGCCGCGCTGAAACCCGGGGAAGATACCGGAGCATTTGCCTAATATGGTCAAACATTAATATCACATACAAAAAGAGCTGTTCTACTTCACAACGCTTACATCAAGACTAATTTAACCTACTAGGATCTTTATATTCGTGTCGCAAACTATCTGCATAATCTGGCCAGGCAAGTTACTAACAGGATAGACTCCAGAGCAATGGCCCAGAGTATATTTTTTAGGGAATTGTTACCAAAATCATGATATTAAGTTTAAACACACACACACACACACACACACACACACACACACACACACACACACACACACACACACACACACACACACACACACACACACACACACACATTTTCACAAACGTTTTACGTAATTGTGTTTTATGTAGTTGTATGTGTATGTGTCTGTATTTGGCATTATGGTGGAATTGTGTTTTTTGGATAAAATGCGATTCTCATTAGCCAGTGTAATCTACTGAAATACTCCATTTAGCAAAGATTAGTGAATAATCACTGCACTAAACTAAATTATAATTCGGTTAAAAATGCTGTTAGATTCCGCACTTCTGTCACTTCCAAGTATAAGACAATATTATCTTTCGTGGAACTGCTGTTGCCTCGGTATCTGTTACCACAATACACTTATGTTTGTTTCCTGCAGTTGGAGGTGTTGTCTTGCATGACTTGTGGTGGAGGAGCTGGTGTTGGGGAGGTTATTGGGAAGATGCTAGAGAGGGAATAGAGAGGGAAGGGATAGAATGAATGAATGAGAGAGAGAGAGAAAGAAAGAAAGAAAGAAAGAAAGAAAGAAAGAAAGAAAGAAAGAAAAGGGGAGGGGGAAGGAAGGGGGAGGTGGAGAGGAAGGGGAAGGGGAACGGGGAGGAAAGGGAAAAAGAAAGAGAGCAAGAGGCGGAGGAAAGGGGAGGAGGAGAGAGAGAAAGGAGACGGTGGCGGAGACAGTTACGCCTCCTTTGTTTATTCAGACCAGGATACTGACGTTAAGTCCCTTTAGTGAACAGAACGTTTTATCCTGTTCTTTTTACTTTTATTTTCTTCTTCTTAAATTTTCTGTCATTGTCATGGTGCTTTTCATTTTTTTCCTTTTTATACTAAGCTTTCGTCGTTTGATGTGTATTTTTACATATGTTTATATTTGTAATATTAGTTGTATTTTCTTATTTCCCTCCCAATGCCTTTTTTCTTTATCACCTTTCTTTCGTTCGTTTCTTCGCATTTATCCTGTTTATTATTTCCATCATTTACCTCTTCTCGTCTCAGCCTTTCATGGAATCTCATCCCAAGCGTTTGCTTTTGCTGAACAGATTGAGTTACTTTGAAGCGTAATGTATATGACTTTTCCGTCGTGTGCGTGTGTGTGTGCGTGTGCGTGCGTGCGTGCTTGCGTGTGTGGTTCGCGTGTGTGCGCTTTTGTGCGTGTACATGCATGCATACATGCATATACGCACGTTTGCTTTTACGGGACGGGATGGGTGCGCGTATACGTGTTTGCTTGTGTACGCGCATGAGCGAGCATGTTTGTATGATGTTGAGCTACAATGAGTGAGAGAGTAAAATAGAGTAGTGAATTAGAGGGCGTGGGGGAGGGAAAGGAAAGAAGGGGGAGCATGGGGCTGGGGGGGGGGGGGCTCAGTGAGTTCATTGCGCCTTTATCAAGTGCAAATGACCCGAGCCAGGAGGTCATGCGTGGGCCGGCCGCGGGGACGCAGCCAGAGAGGGTCCAAGTCGGGTGCCTGACGGAGGGCCTGACGCAGTGCCTGTGCCTGGGGCCGCCGCTCGTAAAGCTGTCCAATAAAGCTTCTGTCGTTGGAAGGGGGCGAGGGGTGAGGGAGGTGTGTAGAAGAAGAGGGAGAAAAGTAAAGGGTAAGAGAGAGAAATAAAGGGAGGACAAGAAGAGTAAGGGAGATGAAGAAGAGTAAAGGAAATGCGACAAAAGTGAGAGGGCCAAGAACATGCATGACTATATCCCGAGAAAGCTGATATGTCGTGGGTGGGCCACGTGGTGTGATGCGGGCGGTCGGGCGGGCGGGCGGGCGGGCGGATGGATGGCCCATGTGGCGGTCGGGCGGCGCTGAGTCACTCGCTAGGGACGCGGGACTCCCATCTTCGCGGCCGTGAACTCGGGGCGTCGGTGGGCAGGGAGGAGCTCGCCCATACATTCGATTCCAGTGTGTTTATCACTGCTTCTCTCTCTCCATCCCACCCACCCCTTATCAATCTCCATTTATTTCGTCCTCCTCCCCTTCCGTCCCCCCCCTCCCTCCCTTTCCTCCCTCCCTCCCTTCCCTTTCCTTCCTTTCCTCCCTCCCTCCCTCCCTCCCTCCCTCCCTCCCTCCTTTCCTGGCTCATTCCCTCCCTTTCCTCCTCACTCCCTCCTTTCCCTCCTCACTCCCTCCTTTCCCTCCTCACTCCCTCCTTTCCCTCCTCCCTCCCTCCTTTCCTTCCTTCCTTCCTCCCTTCCTTCTTCCCTTCCTCCCTTCCTTCTTCCCTTCCTTCTTTTCCTTCCGCAGGCAATATTGCTTTCACTTGCATCCCAGACGTAAGACATTGAGACGAGCAGTGACGTTAAGCCGGCCGGGTCATTTCCACGCGTCGCACGTAACTTTGGCCGCGGGGATGAAGCGTCGTGTTACCCGTAATTGCAATGTCTGCAGTTGCAACCGTGAGGTGGGACTGCCTGGATCGCGGGACGTCTCCGAGCGCTGATGGGGCGAGGGGGAGGGGGAGAGGGGGAGGGAGGGAGGGAGGGAGGCGCGTTTGAGGGATTACAGCGAGAGGATTATGTTTATTATATGCTATGTACTATACCCATACTATGCGTTTGGAATAAATGGATTAGGCTATGTGATTTCAAATATATATTATATAGTATGATGGTTATTCTGTTTACTATTATATATTTTGTACGATTACACTGGATTATGCTTCGGGTTATGTTGCATTATATGCAATAAGACGGGGCAGGAGGGGAGGGATAAGGAGGTCTTCTGGTGGTCTTGGGTGGGTTCTGGTCACCCTCAAAAGGGGCGGGGTTGTGCACTTCCTATTTAGGATTCCAAGATGCATTCGAATTCGTTCTCTCTCAATCGTAAGCTTGGGCGTAGTTTGCAATATGTAAAGCGAAGACCCGATTCTTTATACAGATTTACTACGTAGAATTCTAATTTTGAGTATTATTAGTAAGATATACGTATAGATTTATATAGATTGATCATCTGACAGAAAAATATAGATTGATCATCTGACAATAAAAAACGT
>NC_091555.1:42302966-42320466 GCF_042767895.1 Penaeus vannamei
CGCCCAACCCCCAACCCATTCGCCCAACCCCCAACCTATTCGCCCAACCCCCAACCCATTTGCCTAACCCCCAACCCATTCGCCCAACCCCCAACCCATCCGCCCAACCCCCAACCCATTCGCCCAACCCCCAACCCATTCGCCCAACCCCCAACCCATTCGCCCACCCCCCAACCCATTCGCCCAACCCCCAACCTATTCGCCCAACCCCCAACCTATTCGCCCAACCCCCAACCTATTCGCCCAACCCCCAATCTATTCGCCCAACCCCCAATCTATTCGCCCAACCCCCATCCCATTCGCCCAACCCCCAACCCATTCGCCCAACCCCCTCCCACTCACCCAAACCCCCCTCCCACTCACCCAACCCCCTCCCACTCACCCCAACCCCCTCCCACTCACCCAACCCCACCCACTCACCCAACCCCCACCCACTCACCCAACCCCCACCCACTCACCCAACCCCCACCCACTCACCCAACCCCCAACCCACTCACAAACTTACTCACCTACCCACCGCATTCATTGCCAGACCCCCCCCACCCTTGCTTCTCCCTCCTCCTCCCTCCTCCTCCTCTACCTCCTCCTCCTCCTCTACCTCCTCCTCCTCCTCCTCACTCCCTCCTCCTCCTCTACCTCCTCCTCCTCCTCCTCTACCTCCTCTACCTCCTCCTCCCTCCTCCTCCTCCTCTACCTCTCCTCCTCCCTCCTCCTCCTCCTCTACCTCCTCCTCCCTCCTCCTCCTCTACCTCCTTCTCCTCCTCTCTCCTCCCCCCTCCTCCTCCTCCTCCTCCCTCCTCCTCCTACCTCCTCCTCCCTCCTCCTCCTCTCTCTATCTCCTCCTCCTCTCTCCTCCTCCTCTATCTCCTCCTCCTCCCTCCTCCTATCTCCTCCTCCTTCTCTCCCTCCTCCTCCTCCTCTATCTCCTCCTCCTCCTCCCTCCTCCTCTATCTCCCCCTCCTCCTCCTCCTCCTCCTCTACCTCCTCCTCCTCCTCCTCCTCCTCCTCCCTCTACCTCCTCCTCCTCCTCCCTCCTCCCTCTATCTCCTCCTCCTCCTCTATCTCCTCTACCTCCTCCTCCTCCTCTATCTCCTCCTCCTCCTCCTCTACCTCCTCCTCCTCCTCCTCTACCTCCTCCTCCTCCTCTACCTCCTCCTCCTCCTCCTCCTCTACCTCCTCCTCCTCCTCCTCCTCCTCCTCCGAGAGCGAAAGGTCCCGACGCGAAGTTTCCCGGCGGCGACGAAGGGCGAGATCCGGTGTGGAGAGATAGCGGCATCCGGTGCACTTCAGCGCCGCCGAGACCCCGCGCCGACGTCGCCTTGTGATCCTTCTCTTGTCTGTGCTCTTGTCCGCTTGTGATCTGCTTCTCTTTGTTGTCTGGTTTCTGCTTATTGTCTCCTGCGCTTGTGATCTGCTTCTCTTTATTGTCTGGTTTCTGCTTATTGTCTCCTGCGCTTGTGATCTGCTTTCGATTATGATCTAATCGCTCTGTGATCAGCTTTTGCCTATAATCTCCTCTGCTTATGATCTGCTTCTGCTTATGTTTTCCTCCGCCAGTGATCTACTGCTTATGCTCTCTTCCGCCTATGATCTGCCTCTGCTTATGCTCTCCTCCGCCTGTGATCTGCCTCTTCTTATGCTCTCCTCCGCCTGTGATCTGCCTCTGCTTATGCTCTCCTCCGCCTGTGATCTGCCTCTGCTTATGCTCTCCTCCGCCTGTGATCTGCCTCTGCGTCTGTCGGGTTCGGTTCGTTTTTATTTATCGCCTCTCGTTCTGCCTTGGATCTCTTTTTTGATGCCCTTTCTCACTGATTTTCCCCCTTCTTTTTCCTTCCTTATTTTACATTTTCTTTGGTTTGATTCCCCCTCATTCGCTCTCCCCTCCCCTCCGTCTCACTTTTCAAGGGGTCTTTTTGCTGTGTTTCTCGTTGAGAAGGTTGGTGATTCATGAATATTCCAATACTGCATCGTTGTGCGTTTTCTCTCTCTCTCTCTCTCTCTCTCTCTCTCTCTCTCTCTCTCTCTCTCTCTCTCTCTCTCTCTCTCTCTCTCTCTCTCTCTCTCTCTCACACACACACACACACACACACACACACACACACACACACACACACACACACACACACACACACACACACACACACACACACACACACACACACACTCACACTCACACTCACACTCACACTCACACTCACACTCACACTCATACTCACACACTCACATTCCCCAACCGAGTGAGTGAGTGAGGACATTCACTCACTTACTCACTCACTCACTCACACTCACACAGTGAGGGAGATGGAGATGCCAGCTTTAGCATCTCATCTCTTCACCAATTATTTTAAGACTGATTTTCTTCGAAGAATTCAGGACGGACGTACGGGAGCCAGGCAACCGGTCCGCGGCGTCTCGAGGAAGGAACCCGACGCAGCCGTCAGGAACTTGGTCAATATTATCTCTGGCATGAGAGTCTTGACAGTCATCCCTAGCTCTTTGATACGTGATTGATGTTCTACTGTGCCGCGTGCTGTTTGGTTAAGCGAGAGCGGGTGAATGTTTTTTTTGTTGTTGTTTGTATTTGTTTTTTGATTGATCGATTCTTTCAATCAACAAGCGACCAGTTGCAACTCATAGTTATGATCCCAGAATTTCCACCCGCGTTTTCCCAGATCTCTTTCTCCTCTCTCTTGTCATCCCCCCGCCTTCCTCTCTCACTCCTCTTTTCCTCTACCTCGCCCCTCCTCTACTTCATCTCCCCTATCACCACCACCACCGCCCTCGCGTGTCGCATGTCCCCCCAGCATGTTTGTCCCGATGAATCGCGGGCGGAGGCCTCCACCCCCTCCTCGTGCATTCTATGACGGAGTCGGATGATTCGCGAGTGGCGCGTTGTGCGTGCGAAGGAAAGAGTAATGGCGAGTTGTGAGGTGGAAAGCCTCTTGGGGATAATCAGGTGTTGCTCTCTCCTTGTTCATCATTCCTGTCTCCCCTTCTCCCTCACGACGAGTGACTTCTGCGGCATTGCAAATCGGGCCAGTCACGCTGGCAGACGGGCACGCCGCGCTTGGTGCTCGCCAGTCTCGTGCCCCGCGGCCGCGACGACCCCGACGACCCCGAGGCCCCGTGGGGCGCCGAGATCGGAAAGGGCGTGTCCTGAAGACTGTCAGCAGTCCTGAGTCGCGCTCGAGGGCCATGTAGGCCCTGGAGGATGGATTGTGTTTTTGTAGTTTATCGTATGTCTCCTGATAGAGGACAGTGAATTGTAGGAGAGAGAACGGAAAAATAGAGGAGGGTTGAGGACCTAACCCCAGTGAGCACACGGGCGCCGCAAACATGGCGCAGCGCGTGGCACAGCTTTTCGGGGGCGGCCGGAAGAGCTACCAGATGGTGCTCGACCCCGAGGACGAGCTCGAGTTCAGCGATGACGAAAGCGTCGCCTTCGCCGTCCCGCCACCGCCCGATCTCCCGCCGCAGGACCTGAACGCGCCAGTGCTGCCCCTGCGGCGCTCGCCCCTCCTGTGTGAAGAGCTGCCGCAGCTCGAACCCGCGACGTCCGAGGGCACGCTCCTCCGGAAGTGGTCGGGCCGCGACCAGCGCGTGCTCGACACGCTGCACCAGATCCTGCTCACGCTCAGGAGGCACTCCGACTTCGACTACTACGCCAAGCTGGTGCCTGGCCTGGTAAGGCGCTCACCCGCACGCGCGCTCGCAGGCTCAGGCTATAGGAACGCCCGTGTGGGCGGTCCATACGTTCTGTATGTTTTAAATGTACTTATTTTTCACACATAATCGCAGTCTTTGATAATCACATTCGCACAAACACAACACAGAATCATACACAATATGATAGAAGACAAAAGCGCACACATGCACATTCATGTACATACTTGATCTCACAGACACGCACACATATACTTACACGCATACACAATGACGCTTATAAATACTTACATGTGCAGTCACATCCTTATGCAAATTTACAATTACACATACGTACGCGCACACAATATACGCATATGCACACTTATACCCACGTGCATAACATATTCTCATAAAGATGCACGCGCGGACACACAGGTACTCACACGCACACCCTCACGCACACACACACACACACACACACACACACACACACACACACACACACACACACTCACTCACTCACTCACTCACTCACTCACTCACTCACTCACTCACTCACTCACTCACTCACTCACTCACTCACTCACTCACTCACTCACTCACTCACTAACACACTCACTCAGGAACTTGTAAAATTGGGGATGAGGATAACCTAAGTTACCACATCCCTTTGAGATGTAACTTTTGTCTCAATAAAATTGTCAGAGTCAAAGGTAAGTCACACACACACTCACGCGCGCGCCAAGAGGGTGAAGTTCATAATTTTTAGTTTATGCATAAAATCCAGGGCATATAACCCCTGTGTTGGTAAGAGAAAGAAAACGTAGGGCTGACAGCGTAGAGGGTGAACTTAAGAATTTTGCGTATAGCATTTTTCTCTTATGCGCTTGACCATATTCTTGTGGTGAATGCAGATTATATCCTATTTTTTATGCATTCAGTTTTTGTTTGTATCGAGTAAGGGTAAGGTAGATATGATTTATGAAAATATCTGAGTATTTCTTGATTAAAATATTATGGATATATTTTTTTATAAATGAAAATGTACCAAAATTTATCCGGCTTCGACACAAACCCAGCGACAACATCTGTAATCAGTAAACAGATTATGTATTTAAGAATCATCGACTCAAAAATACGTAATGAATATGATAAAGAAAAGAAAATTAACGCAGTATGACCAACATTCATCCAAAAGGAAATCATCGTTTTGCGAATGTGAACTTCCCGCGAAATAATTCTAGCGCAAATCAGAATTCTCGGAAAGGAGGGTTTGCAAAGCGTGTGCTGTGTTGCCCGTCCTCTCTCTCTGTTTTTCTCTCACTCTTTCTCTTTTACTCTCACTCTTTCTCTTCCTCTCTATTTTTCTCTTCCTCTCTATTTTTCTCTTCCTCTCTATTTTTCTCTTTCTCACTCTCTCTCTATTTCTCACTCTCTCTCTATTTCTCACTCTCTCTCTACTTCTCACTCTCTCTTTACTTCTCACTCTCTCTTTCTCTCTCTCTCTCTCTCTCTCTCTCTCTCTCTCTCCTCTCTCTCTCTCTCTCTCTCTCTCTCTCTCTCTCTCTCTCTCTCTCCTTTTTCTCTCTTTCTCTCTCTCTTTCTCTCTCTCTTTCTCTCTTTCTCTCTTTCTCTCTTTCTCTCTCTCTCTCTCGCTCTCTCTGTTTCTGTGTCTCTCTCTGTCTGTCTCTGTCTCTTTCTCTCTCTCTCTCTGTTTCTCTCTGTTTCTCTGTTTCTCTGTTTCTCTGTTTCTCTGTTTCTCTCTCTCTCTCTCTCTCTCTCTCTCTCTCTCTCTCTCTCTCTTTCTCTTTCTCTTTCTCTTTCTCTTTCTCTTTCTCTTTCTCTTTCTCTCTCTCTCTCTCTCTCTCTCTCTCTCTCTCTCTCTCTCTCTCTCTCTCTCTCTCTCTCTCTCTCTCTCTCTCTCTCTCTCTCTCTCTCGAATGGCTGTAGATTTTTATTAATTCTATTTATTTATTCATTAATTCATTTGTTTATTTATTCATTCATTCGTTTGCTTATTTTATTATTTATTTGTATATCGAATTATTTCGGTAATTTATTCGAGGTTGTGGAGTCGGGGATTATATTTCAGGGAGATTTTTTTCAAAGGAGGGGGTAGAGAGGATGGGGGATGGGGGGGGGAAGAGCGGGATGTTGAGGTAGGGAAGGTGCAGGTGGGTTTGGTTGTTGTTTGTTTGTTTGTGGGGTAAATGGCATGAGTGAGTGGGCGTGGTGAAGGAGAAGGGGTGTAAGGGGGTAGGGGGGAGGAATATGGCAGAGGAATAAGGTGAACGAAAGAAGCCGGAATGAAGGAAGATGACGAAAGCCAGACCCGAGAAGAAAGGCGTTAGGAGAGTGGGCGGAGCGTATGTCCCGCGGGTGGGTGGTTGGCGGGGCGTAGGCGAGGGGTTAGGGTTGGGGGGTTAGTGGGGGGGTTGGAGTTGCGTATGGCCCCCTGAGTCAGCAACCGTTCCAACCGTCACTTTGTCCTGTTCTCTCCTCCTTTGCCCTTTCTTCTTTCGCTCTTCCTCCTTCGCTGTTTTTTTCCTTCGTTATTGTTTTTTTTTCGCTTTCTCTCTCCTCTTCCTTCGTTTGTTTTCTTCCCTTTCTCGGTTTTTGCTTGTTCTTTTCTCTTTATCTATTTTCTCCCATTTCGGCCCCTTCCTTGCTATTTTCCTCTCTTCCTATTCTTTCTTCTCTTTTCTCGTTTCCGCTCCGTTCATGTTTTGCCTCCGTCTATTTCTCTTATTTTTTTCTCTATTGTCTGTTCTCCCGTTTCTCCGTCGTTCGCTCATTTGCCTTTGTTGTTTTCCCTCGCATTTTGTGTTAATTTTCTCGTGTTTTTTGTTTGTTTTGATCATGTGTGTGTTTACTGTCCGAGTTTCTTGGTACCCCTTTGATCTAATCTTATTCATTGATTTTTATTGTTTTTTTCTCGATTATTCTTTTTATCTTTCTTCTCCTGATGCTCTTGTTCCTCTTCCTCCTCCTCTCTTCCTCTCCTCCTCTTCCCCTTCCTCTCCTTCCCCTTTTTCCTGCCAGTTCCCCTTCCCCTTGTTCATCACAAAAACAAAAACAAAATAAAAAAAAAGAAGTAAAAAACACCCCCATTTTTATAAGCACTTGAATGACGTTTAACGACCGTATAAACAGTTAACTGTCTTTGATTATTGGCGTTCCATCGATCAGATTGGTTATGATTATGATTGTAAAAGATTAGGCGAGAAGGAATCTCCGATCGACGAGGTTTTGTTTGTATGGCAAGGAGTGACTGATAGATAGGGCTGTAGATTTTTTTTACATTACGAAGCTTTAATAGTCGCTTCCGTTTTTTCTTCTTTTATCTCTGTCTTGTGTTTTGTTTCCATTTGTCTTACTTCATTTTTGTTTTAATCATTTCGAGGCTCAGTATCTTTATTATGACGTCATTTACCCCCCCCCCCCTTTGTCCCCTTACTTGCCCCCCACCAACGCGAGCCCCCCCCCCCCCCCCACGTCTCACCTCATACAAGTATTTATATTTATAAATATCTTCCGACGTCATGATCGCTGCAGACTGAAAGTTCCTCGTCCCCGTCCTGGTTGTTCTTTGTGTGTCACGTTCCCAGTTGCTTCCCCTCCCCTTTCCCCTCTTATCACCCCCCCCCCCTCCTTTCAACTACTCCCTGTCCTTCTCTCCGTCCTCTTCTCCCTTTCATCTGTCCGCCTTTCTCCCTTCTTTCCTCTCTTTTCCTCTTCCCGCTCCGCCTCTTCCCTTTTCTTCCCTGTCCCTCCTTCTTTCCGTCACTTCTGTCACTTTCTGTCTCTAGTCCCCTTTTTCTATTTACCTCTCTTTCCCCTCTCCTCCTCTCCTCTCCTATTTCCAGAGAATAGGTTATGTATGTATGTATGTATATATATATATATATATATATATATATATATATATATATATATAGAGAGAGAGAGAGAGAGAGAGAGAGAGAGAGAGAGAGAGAGAATAAGAATAAGAATATAAATGAACTCATTTAGTTAATGAATGTATGTATGCAATACATGCAGATCGCAACTGGAGCGGAGGTGAGATGAGGAAGGAATAAAATGGATGGAGGAAGGGGGCGAATAGTGATGATAATAAGGATCATGTAATTGAGAATGATAATTAACCTTCCTGTAATGACAATAGCGTATTAATAATAATAAAGATGATAAGAACAACAACAATAACCTAATAGCGGCCATGATACTTAATGGAAAACGAGAAGAAAGAAGAGTGAGTGATAGAAAGAGGAGACCAAAGACCGAGACAAGGAGATGGCTTTGGATTCGAAGACGGGCGGTCTGTTGTCCTCGCCGATCACGTGAGTTGACTAAAGGATTCGCGGGAGGTTTTATTTACCATTTTTACGATTGTCTTTCTTCCTTTCCGTTTCTTTCTGATTCGTCTCGTTTTTTTCTTCTTCGATTCCCCTTCCTGTGAAAGAATTATAGCTTTTCATTTGTATCTTTCCTGTTTTTCTTCTTTTTGGAATAGATGCGTTTTTTTACGTAAGGATGGGGCGGGGTAGTGGCTTGTTTTTTTCCCATTTTCCTCGTTTCCTTTTCTTGTTTTTACGTTTTCCCTTTTTCTATCTTTTGTGGTTTTCTTTTTGTGATTTGATAAAACGAAATACTTGAAAAGGGGGTGGGAGGGGTAGGGGAGCTTCTCGACGCGGATGTTGCAGAGCCTCGTCGCTAATTAGCAACTTCCTCATCCGGAAACTGGGAGACCTGTTTCGGAGAGCAGGTGGGGGGATGGGAGGGGGGAGGGGGAGGGTAAGGGAGAAGGGGAGTCTGTGGTGTGTTTTTTTTTTTTTTTTTTTTTTTTTTTGGGGGGGGGGGGGGTGAAGAAAACGAGGTTTGAAGTTGTAGTTAGTCTGGAGGGTGTTCTGGGACGCAAGGACGGAAAATACACATACGGAGACAGACCGTTGATGAGTGTGACTATGTACAAGTATTTATGTATGCATTTATGTATATATGAGTTGCGTGTAATGTTTTCGTCGTTCTTTCCAATGTCCCAGTCATCTGATAACATATGACGAATCCCCACACATTTTTTTCGGTTGGAGATTGACTGTAACGATTGACAATAGATAAAACCAGTCAACAGATGGTGTCAGCTGTCATGGCGTGCCTGTGTCACAATGTTGCAGGAATAACATAGCTGTGGTTATGAGATAGGCAGACGCTGATAAGTGATTCAGCTGGCATTGCATAACGTCACGAATGGGAGAGAAACGGGAGATCAGAGAATCGATGATAAACGTGGGAGTGATGGATAGACAGATGACCAAGGGTGGTTTAAAAGACTTGAGTTGACGGTCGTAGTAAAAATGAATGAATGTTAGGGATGAATGAGTGCCCTTTTGTGCTCCATGATGTTACTTAGTAGCGGGGGTAGGGTTGGTGGGGGCGGGGAAAGTGATGTAAGGGGGAATACGTTTTAGGGTTAATGCTTAGGCTGTTTTTCTCCTAATTCTTATCGGATTCTTTACTAGCAATTTTGCTTTTGTACGATACACTGTCTCTCACTGTTTTTTTTTATGTGTATCTATCTATCTAGCTACCCATCTTTATTCCATTTAAAGGAGTAATGGAAGTGCCAAAAAACTGAGGGAAAGAGGAAATACAATTGAACAAAAAGCGATAGCAAGAAAAAGATACGACGGGAACCAAACAACAATAGAATGAATAACAATAACTACAAAAACAACAACAACAAAAATCCGGATGACAGCATAACCTGGGGCGATGTTATGTGACTTGCGAGGCCAGGTGAACGTCGTAATCCCATGACCGCCTAGACAACCCCACACGTGATCCTCTCGGGGAGCGAGGAATACTAATCAGCTGATCTGGGGAGACGAAAGGGGGGGATGCTGGATTGGAGATCGTTGTTTTTTCTTTGTTTTTTATTATTATTCTTTATTTGTTATTATTATTATAGGGTCTTAGGGGATGCAAATCAGCTGATTGGCGAGACGAAAGAGGGGGATGCTGGGTTGGGGATCGTTTTTCTTTGTTTTTGTATTCTTGTATTATTCTAAGGCCCTTAGGGATGCAAATCAGCTGATCTGGCGAGACGAATGAGGGGGATGCTTGGTTGGGGATCGTTGTTTTTCTTTGTTTTGTATTGTATGATTTTAAGGCCCATGAGGGATAATACAAAGCTCATCTGGTAGTTAGGAAGGGCCAAAGCTACTTGGGTGGATTTTGTTGTTTGTTTGTTTTATTTTATGAAACCAGGGGGATGCTTGGAGTTTCTTCCATTTTTGTTGTATGATTTTAGGCCTAGGGGAAAGATGGATTTTTTCTTCTTTGTTTGGTTATATTTTTTAGGGGAAAGTGGGCTGCTTGGGTTTTGTTGTTGATGTTGTAGTTGTTATTGTATTAGGTTTGGAATCGTTTTAGTTTCATTTTACTTTATTTTAGATGGATGGAATGGGGCAGAACGATGGGTGTAGTTGTTTTTCTTTGTTTTATTGTGTTGAAAGCTTTCCGTTTTCTTTTATGATGTTTGTATCTTGATTATGTTAGATGGATATTTTAGTATATCCTGCAGGAAGGAGGAATCTTAATAAGGGAGTCTGCCAGAATAGAGTAAAATATGAAAAGACGTTTTATGTTTTTTCTCATTAGATGGGTGTTTTAGCGAGAGAGAGAGAGAAAGAAAGAAAGAGAAAGAGAGAGAGAGAGAGAGAGAGAGAGAAGAGAAATAACGACGATATTTGAATTCAGTTTTATACACACACATTTACATACATCATGATGTATTCTTTAGGACGAAACAATTTCTTAAGTATAATTGGGGAAGGGGAGAGAAGTTGCAAGCACAGCCTGCAGGGGGTATAACTTACAGGAGGATCCCTCCCCGTGCCCATCACCTGTTGAGTGCGTGGTCGGGCGAAGGAGAGAAAGGAGAGGGAGGGAGGGTGGTAACATGAGGGAGGAGGGGCGGAGAGGGAGGTGTAGGGGGACACTTACCCCCCACCCCCCCTTGCTTCCTCCCTTCCCCACTGCTCTCCTCTCACCCCCGACACACACACGTCGCCACCCCACCCACCCTCCCCCTCTCTGTTCCCACCTAGTCACCCCACCCACCCTCCCCGTCTCTGCTCCCACCTAGTCACCCCACCCACCCGCCCACCCTGCCCAGCCCCGCCCAGCAACCCCCCGCCCCACCTTTCGCACGGCCACCACCTCCTCCCGGCACTTTTGAACCAACGTTCGCACCGAGCATACGGGCCGCCGTTAGTAGCGCGTGCGCGTGCGTAGGGCAAGTGTGTGTCTCGTGGAGTGTGCCGTGTCGTGGCGATAGACTGCCGTTGGCGGGAAGGTGCGGGAGGAAGAGGAAGAAGAGGAGGACTTTTGGGATATGTGATAAGGGAGAGAAGGAGGCGACGCGAAAGAGGTTGAAGTGGAGACGTTACGAATTTTGATTGTGGAGCGAGTGACTCTGTGCAGAGGTCCCGCGGGGTTGCTCTCTGCAATCGACTGGGGTTCGCTTGGAAATGATTCCTTTAGCTGGGGTGTAAAGATTTATCAGCCGTTCATCTTTCACGTGTGTGCGTTGATGATGCCTTGATTAAAACGATTCATTTAGATAAACGAATGAAAATGCTCAGTTCGACCGAGTTGACAAGAAGTGAATCATGCATGTTAGACGATAAGGGGGGAGGGAATGTTGCCCTCCGCGCGGACCTCTGAGCTCAGAACTTTGCAGCTGTCCTTCCTCCTCCTAACCGTCGCCTCCAGGACTCCCTCGCGCTCTCTTTTGGTTCCCGGTGACTCACGCTCGCCAGCGGACTCCTAGATCCTGTTACCCCTCCCCTTCCCCCTCCTGCCCTCCCCTCCCACGTTCCATCTTCGCTCCCTCCCTTCCCGCTGACGCTGCCGTAGTCGTGTTGTGGCAAGACGTCCGTCCGCCGCCCCAGTCTTCGCTGCTGACGTCGCTCTTTTTTTCCTCCTTCAGGATTTTTCAGGAATAATTTTGACCGCATCACAAGCCTCCCAAGATGGTGCAGTTGGTAAGCAACGTCTGTTTTTTCCTTCTCTCTGTTGGAGAAATTGTACTTCTGACGAGGAAATTTTCAAATTCACCCGAGAGAGAGTGAGTGACTGAGTGACTGAGGTAGAGTGAGATAGAGCGAGAGAAAAGAGAGAAGAGATGATGTAATTAGTGATGCGTCAGAGAAATGCAAACAGTGAGTACAAAGGTATGGAGATGCAGGTGGCCCCTGTCCTGGATATGGTTGAGCGACACCTACGCAAGGCTCACGCACTCGGAGGTGTTCCCAGGCTAACCTCTTGTAATCTAGATATCCACTTACTGTGCGATTGGGAGTGCGGGAGGGGGGGGGTATGTATGTCAGTCTGAGGAAGGATGCGGGAGGATTTTTTGCTTATTTGGAAATCCTTTTTTGTAGTTTTTGTAAAGCTTTGGGGATTTGTAATTTTCGACATTCGAACGGTGTGATATCGTCGACATCATGAATCACATTTATTTAGGTATTTGATAGATACTAATGGCGTCAATTTACATAAGTTACTGGGAAGACCTACCTCACTTTTAAGTTGAAGGTAGATTGAGCAGGTTATAGGGAAGCCGTCATAGCAGTATTGAAAAGTCACCTTGGCGCCAATTCGAATGATTGCCACACCTCTGCCGCTGTGGCTTGTTTCGTTTTCCATAAGCTATTTGCTAAAATGCAGGTTCGGGATGGAAGTGGATTGTATACACACGGTATTTGCCTCGGTGTAATACAGATATGTAGTCCGAATTACTTTCAAAAGTCACGGATCCTGTTTCGCCATCAGGATAGCAAGACCAAGAACGCTACTGAATCTGGTGGAGGCTTTTGACTGGGAGCCTTGGTCGTGACTGTACATTTGAGCTGGGCTTTTAGAACCACGCGTATCAGGAGCTTAGTAATTGTAGAAAGGTCACCAAAATTCTTTAAAACAACTTTAGCCGAACCACAACGGACCGAGATCCCTGTTCGGGGTTTGCGTGACACAGATGTGGCAGATGTTGCCTCTCGTGACAAGGAAGCGTCGTTAGGCGGACGAACGACAGGTAGTCAGCATGCCTGGCGATCGGGAAGGAACGAAGGAGCGCGTTCTGCTCCGTGGCGCAGGTATTCGTGACGGCTGCAGAGGGCGGGGACGGCTCTGGGTCTGTCTGTCTGTCTGTCTATGACGTAAAAGCAGAAGCGTGGACATACACAAGTATTGTCCATGTCTGTCTGTCTGTGACGTAAAAGCAAAAGCGTGGTGGACGTACACAAGTATTGTCGATGCCTTCGGGGGCGGAACAGGTATTGTCACAGGAGGTTCCCTCGCCTACCAGCTTTTGTTCGACACGAAGCCCCTTTCGGAATTCGGATTTTATAAAGCATTGTTATTTTGGGGTTTCAACAATCGAGGGAAACTAGAAAAGGACGTGACCTTTGCCATCGGCCTTGGGAATCGTGAGGGATTTTTTTTTTCTTGGGCAATTTGCATCTAGTCTGCAACACTGGTAAGCAAAGGTCGACTATCAGTGTTATTGCGTTTCCTTTTTGTTTTGTACGAACACATCCGTTCCCATGGCCATGCCCTGTATAATAAAAAGCATGAATTGTAACTTACTCCCTCCAAAGATTATCTCTTATCATGTTGATTTTGTCTTTTGAGAAACCTAGACATATATAACGCATTATACAAATAGACTCGTCTAGCTAATGAGTTAACTGATGCCTCCCCCCCCCCCTCCCCCCCTCAGTCGTTTAGTTAAGCGGTTGGTGCGATGGAGCGCGAACGGGAGGAAGAGGTTGAGATGCAGCTTGGTGATGGTTCCCAGACATGACTCACTCTCACGTGGCTGCATCACCATGGCCGGCAGTATCGTCACCATCGCCTGTATCACTGTCATGAGCGTCCCCTTCATTTTCTTTGTCGTTCATCGATCATCGCAATCGTTATCTTCGCTATCGGGTGATAGATATAACAGTAGTCGTACACCCACGCACCTTTCTTTACGCCCTCCTCTTCCTCTTCCTCCTCTCCCTACCTCCCCCTTCCTGCCCCCATTCTACACTTCCCTTTCCCCTCCCCCTCCCACTCCCACTCCCCCTCCTGGGGCTCCCCTCCATCTCGCAGATGTTCCTCGCATGCTGTTTGCAGACGCCGCCGTTAGCCAGCTGTCCGCCTTGCATATGTTTTAGGAGTGTATATTTTCGCGGGTTTGGGGAAGGCGTCGTTCGCGGTCGTGTGTTCGCGGCCGCTAGCTCGTTCCGCGGAGCCTCCTGCAGGAGATGCATCGATGAGGGCGGTGGTAGGGGAGGGCCTGGGGTGGGAAGGGGGTGTTCTGGTGGAGGGGAGGGCCTGGGGTGGGAAGGAGGTGTTCTGGTGGATGAGAGGGCCTGGGTGGGAAGGGGGTATTCGGGTGGAGGGGAGGGGCGCTCCGGTAGCTGCTGGGCTTGTGTGTGTATGAGAGGAGGGGTGTTTCTTTGTTTATGTATTTGTGAGACGTTATTCATTAGGCTGTGTGATTATTCATTCGGTTTTGAGACGCTTTTGTTTGTTTTTTAATGAGGTATCTGTCTTTATTTGTTTATGTCGCTGTGTTTTTCTTTTTCTACCGAGTATTCCTTGTTTCGTAACCGAGCTAGATGATGAGTGGGTGAGCGAGTTCGAAAAGTCATAGAGGATCTCTTCTCTTCTCACCACTCAACTCCTCTCTTCTCCTCTGTCCTCTCGCTTCACCTTGCCCCACCTTCCGCCCCTTCCCAAGAGCATGTTGCGCCATGAAGTCAAGTGTCAAGGATAAAGTCTTGACATCTTGAGTGCCCCCTCCGGCTGAATCTGGATAATGCTTTTTCGGGATGAGCATTTATAGATGTAATATATTTGCATGTGATTTTATTACGCACAGAAAACAGTTTTGATTATTTTTTTTGCACCGCCTTCCCTGAACGGCTTGTTAATTTTGCTAGTGGTGTTAGAGAGCAGGAGATAAAGCCATACAAGTGCAATGCAGTTTAATCAGGTTCAAGCAGTGCGCATTCAGTTCACACCGCATTGGTGCAGGCACAGAGGTCTTTCTGCCCCACTGATGTCACACTGGCTCAATGTCCATGTCATATTAACTGTTTTACTCCTGTCAAATTAATTCTGTCACTCTAGTAACACGCATGGTGGATATATTCTGCAAGTGTCCTATCAAAATCGTGCTTGGTTCGATATATTTCTATGGAGTTGCATTTTGAATCATCAAAATGCTTGGAATCTGGCTTCGTCTATGAGGTCAGAAGCCGACCGCCGCACCAGTGTCTTCCAGATTCCCGCATGTGCTTCAGCTCGAAAATATTTTTTTTCTTCGTTTTATGCCCGATTACATTTTCCCCTCCATGCCTACCCCATCCCTTCACTCCCCCTCTCTCCTTTCTGTCTGTCTCTCTATGTATCCCCCCTTCATCTCTCCTCTCCTCCCCCATCCCCACCCCTTTTCCTTTCGTGTATCTCCTCACACTTCTTTCATCACTTTCCATCCCCCCAAAAAGAAGCAAACTCCTGCGGCTGAATCACAGAAGAAAATAGAAGTTTTGAGAAGTGGGAGAAGCTTGAACTTAATTATTAACGGTTTTCCCTGGTGACCTTGAGGAGACGGAAATGCCGCCACTACCCCCCCCCCCCCCCCCCCCCGCCGGCCATGCCCCCATTCCCTGTAATGCCGCCCACTTCTCCCTGCCTCTCTCCCTCCTCCCCCTCCCCTCCCTCCCTCATTCCTCCCTTCCTCTCTCCCTCTTCCCTCCCTTCCCTCTCTCCTCTTCCCTACCTTCCTCTCTCCCTCATTCCTCCCTTCCTCTGTCCCTCGATCCCTCCCTTCGTCTCTCCCTCGTTCCTCCCTTCCTCTCTCCCTCTTCCCTCCATTCCTCTCCTTCCCTGCTTCTCTCCCTCTCCCCTCCCTTCCTCTCTCCCCCCTTCCCCTCCATCATCCCCCCCTCTCTCTCCCACTCTCTCTCTCTCTCTCTCTCTCTCTCTCTCTCTCTCTCTCTCTCTCTCTCTCTCTCTCTCTCTCTCTCTCTCTCTCTCTCTCTCTCTCTCTCTCTCTCTCTCCTTCTCCCTTCCCCTCCCCTCTCTCCCCTCTCCCCCTCTCCCCCTTCCCCCTCCCCCTCCCCCTCTCCCTCCCCCTCTCCCTTCCCCGGTCCTTTATCCTTCTCGCGTCCTGTTATTCTCTCCTCGTTTACTCTATTCGTAATCTTTAATCTCCTATGCTTTACCACCACCTTTCGTTCTCTCTGTTATTTTCATTTCTTAGATTTTAAAGTAAAAAAAGTGGAAGGAGGAAAAGGATATGAGGGAAATGGATGAGAGAGAGACAGACACAGATAGACAGACAGACACATACACACACACACATATACATTGAATAAAGAAACGAAGAGTAAACAGAAGAAAAAATAAGGACAAAAGCCAAGAACGAAGGACAGAAATAGCGAAAGACGGTGCAACCGAGACGGACAGGTAGATCGACAAAACGGATCAAGAGAAAAAGCGAAAGACGGACACAGGAACGGGAAGAGAACGAAGGCGATTATGGTCCTTCGGAGGGAAAAGTGGGTCAGGAAGGACTATCCAGCGGGAGTCCTTCCGAGGAGGGAGGGGATGAGCGGTGTCGTGAGGCCCTGCTGCGGGAAATCCTTCGTGAATCCGGGGATGTGCGAGGAAGGGATGCTGGAGGATGCGTAGGATTTGGGAGGAGAGTGGCGTTTTTTTTTCTTCGTCGTCGTCCTTCTTCTTCTTCTTCTTCTTCTTCTTCTTCTTCTTCTCCTTCTCCTTCTCCTTCTCCTTCTCCTTCTCCTTCTCCTTCTCCTTCTCCTTCTCCTTCTCCTTCTTCTCCTTCTCCTTCTCCTTCTCCTTCTCCTTCTCCTTCTCCTTCTCCTTCTCCTTCTCCTTCTCCTTCTCCTTCTCCTTCTTCTTCTTCTTCTTCTTCTTCTTCTTCTTCTTCTTCTCCTTCTCCTTCTCCTTCTCCTTCTCCTTCTCCTTCTCCTTCTCCTTCTCCTTCTCCTTCTCCTCCTCCTCCTCCTCCTCCTCCTCCTCCTCCTCCTCCTCCTCCTCCTCCTCCTCCTCCTCCTCCTCCTCCTCCTCTTTCTCCTGCTTCTGCTTCTTCTTGAGGATGCCGTTGTTGGGTTGCTGTCATTATTATTGTTTTAGCATACTGTTCTCTTTTATCATTATCATCCTCATATTATTGCCGTGTTTATAATTTGTATTTTTGTCCAGATTTTTTATATTATTTTTCATATTTTTCATATTTATACTTCTCCCACATTCTTATGTCCTACCTCACCATTTAGCATTGATGATTTTAGGTATGCGACCCCTGTCCCTTCCAAACATAACCCTCGGGCAAAGACATCAGAGGCTAAATATAACTCAAAGATTAAATGGCATGTCTCCCACTCATCGATTACCTGTTGAGATTTATTTGATGACTAATACCCGACTGTGCGTGGCTGGGAATATGCTGGAGGGTTTACTGGAGAGTTTTATGCGTTATGTTAAGGGGAGTGGGGGTGGGGGGTGGGGGAGGAAATTGGTGCGAGTTCGCGGAGTTCGGGGGGAGTTGGGTAGATTGTGGTTGTCTGTATGTGGATTTTGTGTGTGTGTGTGTGTGCGTGTGTATGTGTGTGTGTGTGTGTGTGTGTGTGTGTGTGTGTGTGTGTGTGTGTGTGTGTGTGTGTGTGTGTGTGTTTTCTTTTGTATTTTGAGTTTTTTCGTCTTTCTTTGTTTAGTTTTGTTTAAGTGTTATCGGGATTGTTTTTTTTTTTATCAGTGTTATTGTTGGTAT
>NC_091555.1:42322966-42350466 GCF_042767895.1 Penaeus vannamei
TTCTTGTAAAGAGCATAATACTTTTTTATGCATTTTAGTTCAGTTTAAAATTAGCACTGTACAGCAGACACATCATGGTAAATCATCCTTTTACCCCGTGCTTGATGATGTGTGCTCTTTGAAGTTTTATGTTTAGAACGCTGGTGCCTCCCAGAATAGAACCCTCGACATTTCTTAACCCGGAGTAGTGTTAGTGTTTCACGAAAAGTTAGGGCGGTTTTTATCCTCAAGGTTGTTTTGGATCAACCAAGTCCGTCAACAATATGATATCCGGGTTTTATTTGTCGCTTACGTCAGTTGACAAATTTATTAAGCTGTTTAGTACCTTGCCGCTGTAGGTTTGTTTTGACCTCGGTAATATCATTTGGTAGGCTTATGTTAGGTGAAAGTTGGTAGGTATGAAAAGTGCCATGTTTGGATAGGAGAATTCATCGTATGGTATCGAATTATTTGTTTGACTATCTCTTACTCGAAGCTTTCTGAATACGCTTTCCGTTGCGTGTCTTGAATAGCCATTGAAAACGCCGGCGCTTTATGTTTGTGATTGACGCATAAAACGGAGTCGTGAGTGACAGGCCGTTTTTTCACTGTCGAATTTTCAAACGAAAGCGAAGATAGTCAAAAGATAGGGTACAATGTAATTACGAGTGATGTTATAGAAGTAGGAGGCTAATGAGAGAGAGAGAGAGAGAGAGAGAGAGAGAGAGAGAATATCATTGTTGGCAAGTTGATTGTCCATAGGACGTCCTTGGGGAAACAAAAGATTAAAGGGGTAAACACATCAGGCTTCCTCTTCTTTAAGCAAGAATTACGGGGCCGGCCTTGGGGCTCACGGGAGCCGCCGAAGGGAAAGGAACAAACAAGTGCGGCGGTCATCCTGGGGCTGCCTTGACAAAGGGCGCCATGTGTTGAAGGCTGCCTTGGGATCGCGCTGGTGCCGCCACAAGAAGGTGCTAGCGTTACCGTCCTCGGGTTTGGGTCTTGAGGTCTTGTTTGAGGGTTAGGGCTTGAATACTTACCTTTTAGGGAGGATGGGAAAGCATGCATGCTCGCTTAGGTATATGAAGTATAACTGCAACTCGCTATGTCATTATATCACCACATTCTTGTTCGTTATTAGCTCTTCTGTCTTTTAAAATAGTGTTAATATGACTATTTAAGATAGTCATGTTTACAAATTAGCCCAATGGCTTATGATGATGATATTAATGTTTTTGTTGTTGTTGTCATCATCATCATCATCATCATCATTGTTGTTGTTGTCTTTTTTAAGTTTTAAATATCTCGGTTCACAAAAATCCCTAGACATCATTATTCACATTACTTGTACAAGAGATGTAACACGGATGTGATTATATTGTGGCATAAGAAACCTGTCTGGTCAAAGTGTCACTGGATGTATCTCTTACTGTGAGTTAGGCTTATTAGAACAAGGGAAGGGAATGGCACATGATGAGGCATGAGTTGTGGAAATGAGAAGCAGGAGGAGGGGGGGTTGGGGTTTGCTATGTCATGTTGATGTTTATTTCTAGAGGTTTGGAGGGGGGGAGGGTGATGAGGGTTGAGGGCTGGAGGGGCATTAAGTATCACTCTCAAATACACACACATACACGCACACACGCACGCGCGTGCGCGCGCACACACACACACACACACACACACACACACACACACACACACACACACACACACACACACACACACACACACACACACACACACACACACACACACACACACACAGATACACACACACACACAGATACACACACACACACACACACACACACACACACACGCACATGCACACACACATGCACACACACATGCACACACACATGCACACACACACACAGAGTATGAGTTAGAGAGAAAAAAAATATTTAGAAAATTTGTGTTTGGAAATGAAAGATGGTAAATGTTATATTATAGTTAGGTGATGAATTTTTAGTAATTGCATTTAGGAAAGGGATGGCTGTTATGGTTATCAAAATGAAATTAGAAATATGAAAGTGTATGTTATTATCAAATTAGAAAAGATTGATATTAGGCTTGAAGTCTTGAAGGCTAAAGTAAAGGAATCAGTTGCGTGACATAGTAATACATAATTAAATTCATTTCTGTATCTTCATCTGTAATGAATTAGGAGTCCCTTGCCTGTATTTTTCCATCTGCATTAATTTTTACCCTTAAAAGTATTGATACTTTCAGAAAAGTTAGTAAAAATACTATATTTTGAATCAGACATGTATATAAGCATTTCTGTTTGAATGTCTGAAATGCATCATGTCATAATTACTCATATCATTTTAAGTCAATTCAACCATGTCCTCTTCATGCACATAGCTATATGATTACACAAAAAAAATTCCCCTTATTGTTGCAATATATTAAGGTCTCTGTTCTCATTAGCAGTGTTACAATGGCTCGTCACCAGTATTAGCAAGTGCATGTGACACAGTGCCCTCCATGTGGCCGAGGGGAGCTGATGGTCCATTGGGGAATTTAGAAGCTCTAATGAGTAGTTACTGAAGTGTATGTTAATGATCTTGTAATAGAGATAGTGCTTGAGGTCTGGAATAATTTACTGGTAAAGGGGGAATGGCAATTTGGTGCTGTTTCTATTGACAAGTTTATTTGCAGACTGTGTACAGGATTATGTGAATAAGGTGATTTATCACTTTCTATATTTTAATTTGTTATAGTATTTTATTTTATTTTATTTATTATTGCTTTTCTTCTTCAGCTAGGAAAGTTTGTTATCCTTTGTTTTTTAATTGTTATTGATATTACAAGTTCTATCTTATTTGATTGTTAGGATAAGAAGAGCAAATAGACATTAAAAGTTCTGACATATAGGTTGATTTTTGATAGTGTTTTTACATTTGCACCAAATCTAAGTTTATGAAAGATGGATTCATTTCTCTTGCATTACAACTAAAAGTTTAAAAAGATGATGGAGTATTTATTTTTTAATAACTCATTATTTAGTTGTTCAATTTCATAAGAGTGTCAGGAATACTGTATCATTTTGGTAGTTTTTTCCCAACAGTTTTGTCCATTCTTCCTTTATTCTTTTTAATCTCGGAATGGGTTATCTTTGGAATTCTGTCCAGTTTAGCATAATTTTCTTTGCTTGATTCAGCTTTACCCTTTTACATCCATCATCTTGAGTAATGCTGCTTTTGAAGAGATTTATTATGATGGTTGCAGAGCTAGTGTATTGTGAACTAATTTTTTAAGATTTGGATATCAATTTTATCTTTACACTTTAGCTATTATTATTCAGTTGATGCTATATCAGATACTCTGTTAACCTTGCCATCTTTGTATAAATTTTAATGTTCACTGTGTTGTTTTTCCTCATATTTATGTATGTGTATGTGTGTGTATGGACAGATATTTAGCCATTTTCTTTTGCCCTTTGCTTTGGTGTGTGCTCATCTTTTGGCTATTTTGCATGGGTTATTTCAGAAACTAGTAATTGGATGTCGCTAAAAAAAAAGAAAAGAGTTACAAAGAAGTTTCTTTGGTAGTAGTATTTTATGAATTGATGTTTACAGATTTATTTTTAAGGTCTTGAATGTTGGCTTAGAAGGGGTTTCTGGTGCTGTTTGACACTGGCTTTATGTGCTTTGATTGTTGATCAAGGTACCTAGTGGAGTACTTTTTTAGAGAAGATTGGACCTAATATCAGCTTCATTGGCTAACAGATGTCTTCGCCAACAGAGTCTAACCTGGCGTGTTGGATACTACTTATGGCGATTCCCAAGGACTAAGTTCAAAACTAAGTTTAATGTACACTGGGTAAGACTGTAGACAGTCGGAAGCACAAACTGCCAGAGAAAGAGGCCCCTGTTTTTTAGGCTTGGGTAGTTTGAATCCTGCAGTATTTTTTAAAACCATTTTATGTACACACTGTGATAAAGTAGGGTGTATAAGCCGTCTCATAACGAAATAGTAGTCCTTGTGTCCTTTCTTAGTGCTTCCTGTAATATTTATAATTATTGTATTACAGCAGTTGTTAGATGTATATTTTTTACTCAAACTGCATTCATAGCTATTTTACAAATTTAGATATAGGATTTTTTCCTTTCAATATTGAGTGCAAAATGATCCAAAGAATTTTTTGGATGAATTTGTAAGTAGGTATGTTGTTACTCAGAAATGTAATTCTCAGAAGTATGGCAGTTAGGTTGAATAGGTGAAATATGTGACTCGGGGGAGTTTATTTTGAGAATGATAGAAATAGTCCTTAGAATGTGGATATTAAATGAATTTGAAAATGTACTGTTATTTTATATTATTTCATTTTTATTTTCTGTAATTTGCACTAACTGTCATTTATGCACCAGATACACAGGTCTTGATTAATAACATTTCTTAGAACTTACTGCTAATTCCTTTTTCAGAAGTTCAAATCTTTGACAAAGGTATGTTTGTTTATTAGAGGAAAGTTATCTCTGTGGATGTCACAAGCTTCATTTGATTGGTTCACATCTATTAGTTTCTAGTTTAGGGAAGTTGGCCAATGTTAGCTTTTTTTCCCTTTTTGTCTTTTTTTCTGTATTTGTGATCTTATTTGCTCTGGTGATAGGGAAAATATAGAAAGATGGGACTGACAAAAAGTGTTAGATTAAAAGAATTATCATAAGGGATATTATGAATTTGGGAAAAGTGAATGTTTTTATGTTAACATTTTTGTATTTTATTCAATAGCATCATGTTTGCAACATTGCTAGGTTAAAATCATAGATATTAAGATGTTTTACAGATGGCAATACATTATTAATATGTCTATCTGTATTTGTATATTAGTTTGAGTAAAGGAGGTAAATAGTCTAGTACAGGGTATGTCGGAGTAGATTAAGGGAAAGTAAAAGGAATGGTACTAGTCATTTATTCCTTTTTGTTTGTTTATATGCAAGGAAAATGTATACTGACTGTTCCTGCTTCTAACACAAAATAGTGTAGATAATTGCAGATGCATTGTTATGATGAAAATGCATGGTGCACTAACTGGTATATGAAACTTTTTATGCATTATATGTGTTGTATGTTTTTTGTTTTTTTTCCAAACCTCTATTGTTTGATCAGTCAGAGCTGAGGAATAAAGAACTTATTATAAAAGTTAACCAAGCCCAAATGAATGTATCTAAAGCAATTGAAAGATAACTTACCACCATGTAAGTCGAAAATGCAAAACCTTCCCTATTGCTAAAGTGGTTTCTTCCTTTAGATGAAATTTCTTTTTCCTTTTTTGGCCTATACATGAAATTTTGAACAGGTGTCATAGTGGGCATAATAAGTAAGAGCTAAAGTCAACTCAATCATCCAAGGTTACTAGGGTGGTGTTTATGTAGCATACGGAACAATGGAGGAGATTATAGATAAACAGCCTTTGTTCTCCCACAGCTCTAGTGGTTGTGAACTTCAATTACCGCAGCACTGTATGCATGGCTGTGTCTCGCACTTGGCTGCTCTTGTGGATCATATCTTTTCTTGGCAAGGAGGCTTCATTTTTTAGAGCTTATGTTAAATTGTTCACCATAAAAGGATGCTGTAATTTCTAGGATTTATGTGTTCTTGGGCCAAAAAGAATGTTACATTTTCTGTGGTTTGTTATTTTTTGTTTTTGCTGAAAAGGATGATTGATATTTTTATTTGTATTATTTGTGGAAGATGATCCTAGACTTTTTGCTTTATGAATTGTGGCTTTCTGTGGGCTTGATATCATATGCCATTGCTGACCTTTGTTGGTCAGATGTGGATTTATTAATTCAGTGTTTGTGTTTCTGGTATTTTCAGATTACATTATTAAATGGAATAAAAAGTTGGCTTCCAATGCCATTTACACATTTAAAAATAATACATTACCAGTATTATTTTTTTATGATACACCACTACAACACCTAAAATGTGTTAATGCTTTGCATACTTGAAATATTGTCACAATTACATCTTTCATGTCTGATGTTACTGCGTGCAGTATTTGAATTGTGACATTTCTTTTTTATTTTCTTATCTCTGTTCACTGTACACCACATATTACCTGCATACTCATTTTAGAAAACTGTAGATATATTTATTGTGTATTTATGTATGTACACTATAAATAAAACCTTTTAACAGGATAAGAAGTCAGCAATTTTTTCTTGTAATAGCTAACTAATATCATCTTATTTTATCCATAGGTTCTCTCACAAGATGTCAAGAAGGAGACGCCACTGCAGTTCAAATTCAGAGCCAAATTCTACCCAGAGGATGTGGCCGAGGAGATCATCCAGGACATTACACTGGTAAGGGCTCATGAGATGGGAGACGTTAGATGGAAGAGATTTGGGTATTGGGAGAGTTGTTGTTATTTTTGTTTTTGCTTTTTAGCATTGATTTCATTGGTTTAATTTGCTGTGTTTCTCAGTGTGATGTTATGTTTTATTTTATATATATATATATATATATATATATATATATATATATATATATATATATATATAATTTTTTTTTTTTTTTTTTTTTTTTTTTTTTTTTTTTTCCACAATTGTTTCATTATCTGTATGTTCATTTGTTATTAACTAGGGATTCTTACATTTTGATTACAGTGAAAGATCCCTTTAATGACTTTATTAAAAATCATCAAACCTAAAGACCTGCAAAGGTGTATTTGTAGAATATACTTCATTCTTCTTAATATATTTATGAAGATTTCATTAAGTTCATATTTAGAAAAAGGTCTTATTCATTACATTAAATGTTTTCATGTTGAAAATTGTAGTACAAGTTAATTTGCCCAGCAGGTTATCAGATTGCAATAACTACTTAATTCTGCAGATGGCATAAACATCAAAACAAAGCCTGGAATTATTCAAAAGAAATATAATTTCTGCCCCACAGCGTCTGTTCTACCTGCAAGTGAAGAATGCTATCCTGAGCGATGACATCTACTGCCCCCCGGAGACGTCAGTACTCCTGGCTTCATATGCAGTGCAGGCCAAGTATGGAGACCATGGCTCAGACCTTCACAAACCAGGCTTCCTGGCAAATGACCGGTTACTGCCCCAGCGTGTCATGGACCAGCACAAGCTGACACGTGAGGAGTGGGAAGAGAGGATAATCACCTGGTACCATGAACACAAGGGCATGCTCAGGTAGAGGATGTCAGGATTTGTCTTTTTTCTCTCTCTCTCTCTTTTCCTGCTATATTGTGGTCTTCTCTTTCTCCCTCTCTCTTTTTTTGTAGATAATGAAATTAACGAATTTTGAATGACATGAAATATTCTGTTGAATGCTGTACAGAGAATTGTAATAGTATAATTTTGATAGTTATTTTGCCTGGTTCACCATTAATATATCTTTGCTACTCAGAAAGATATCATACTGTTTTTTTTTTTCTTTTGATGACTTTATTATGGTTATTATTTCCACTATATTACTATATAACCTATTTCAGAGAGGATGCCATGATGGAATACCTTAAATTGGCACAGGATCTGGAGATGTACGGAGTTAATTACTTTGACATCAAGAACAAGAAGGGCACTGAGCTGTGGCTAGGCGTTGATGCTCTTGGTCTGAATATCTATGAAAAGGATGACAAGTAAGTTTAGAAGGGATGCTGAATTTTAGAACCAAAATTGCAAGACTTGTGGTATGTTATATCAGTAATGGTACTAAGGAGGTTTAGGATTAAAGGAAGAGGGAAGACTCATTTAAATTTTGGATTTCAGGTTAACTCCCAAGATTGGCTTCCCATGGTCTGAAATCAGAAATATCTCCTTCAATGACCGCAAATTCGTTATCAAACCCATTGACAAGAAAGCCCCAGACTTTGTCTTCTTTGCCCCTCGTTTACGCATCAACAAGCGTATCCTTGCTCTCTGCATGGGCAACCATGAGCTGTACATGCGTCGCCGCAAGCCAGACACCATTGAGGTCCAGCAAATGAAGGCACAAGCTCGTGAGGAGAAGTTAGCAAAGCAGCAAGAAAGGTTAGTTGTCAGAAGGGCTTGCATTCAGCTGTGCAAGTTTATCTTTCAAAAGAAATACATAAAGGTTTTCTGTACTTTGAAAGATAAATTATAGTTTTATCCAAGTTTTGTAGGTTTGTATCATCAATATGGTTTGATTAACACAGAAGTTCAGGTTTCAATTCATTATTACTTTCTTGACATCAGAGAAAAGCTGGCTAGAGAAATTGCTCTTCGTGAGGAGGCAGAGAAGAAGCAGAAAGAATATGAAGAACGCCTGAAATCAATGCAAGAGGAGATGGAGAGGAGGCAGAAGGAGTTGGTGGAAGCACAGGAAACCATCCGACGACTGGAAGAACAGCTGAGACAATTGCAGGCAGCCAAGGAAGAGCTTGAGAACAAGCAGCAGGAACTCCACGATATGATGGTCCGTCTCGAACAGGCAAAGGAAATGGAAGCGGAAGAGAAGCTCAAACTGGAGGAAGAGATCCGCACCAAACAGGAGGAAGTAAGCAGGATCCAGGAAGAAGTCAACTTGAAGGACGAAGAGACCAAAAAGCTTCAGGTAGGAAGGAAAGATGTCTCTTTTTGCTGCTTTATTTATATTTCTCACATGTTGCTTCTTCACACTTTGATTCTGAGATATAGGACAGACTGACAGCTAATATAGCTCTTATTTCTGTCTTTTACCTCAATATTTGTAAATAAGAAAAAAATCTAAAGAGGAATAAAATATATATTTGGACATATCATTGAAGAGTTATAATGACTGGGGATAGATTGATTAATTCAGTAATTGTAATTTATATTATTAGTTAAGCGATAATCAGAGTGAAATGATGAAACAGAATTTAGACAAGGAAATATTGAATAATGATATTCTATAAGGATATACTTCAACATTTGTTTGTTTGTCAGGGATTTTGTGTACATGTGCTGGTTTTCATGTTCCTGTGTTATAGTCATTGTATGGATGCAAGAATATCATGAGGAATAACTATCATTCCATAATATTTAATGGTATGAACTAAAAGAGGAACAAAGAAACAGTATGCCATTTCAAAGAGAAAATTGACCATGAACTGGATTTTTTTTACGATAAGATGCTGAAACTGCGGCTTTCTGAGGGACAACCAAGGGTAGGCGTGGGTGGTAAGGTAACCAGTGTGATGTTTGCAGAGGTCGTTTTTGATAGATCTGTGACCTTTAAAAAAGATACATATTTTTTTTTTTATAAACAGACTTGGGTAGGAAATAAAATGCCACTATTGCCGTAAAGCATTGTGGTGCATATCTGTTATTCTGCATGGAATTATTATTATTATTTTCTCCACAAACCCAACCTATCCTTCTGTTAACATGTGTGTCCCTCTGATTGGTTACGTGTGATTATTTTTTCCCACCCATGTTTCAGTATTTTTGTAATACACAAAAAAAATTAACCCTTGTGTTTTGTGGTATTTTGCCCATTTGTAATAGCTGTCAGATTTTTATATATTTCAGAGATTATTGGTTCATTGATGCCATTATCAGAACTTGAGGCAAACATACTCTTGTATTATTCTCCATCATAGGATAAAACATGTAGATGGATGTAGGGGGGTTTACCACATAAAGGGAATTGTTTCCTGAGAACTGGGCATGATAACTCACTCGTGAACACAGCATGTTTCTCAAACTGAATAATATCTATTGGACTATATATATATGGCATGGACAGTATGTTTATACAATTATGGACTATGTTGCCATAGGAAAAAAGCTTATGCTTAAGATCAGGTACAGTTTACTGGGAAATTGTGTTCGTGTCATTTTTCTGTTTTATATTGTATTTAACTTTTATTGTTTGTTTTTTATGTGTGAGGAAAGAAACTCAAATAAAAGGGAACTGATAGGAACAACCTTAGAGATCCAGCTTAAACAGTAATCAATTGTTCTCTTGTTTAAAAGACTTAATTTAATATTGTTACCTGCCTCCTCTTCTCAAGGCATAGCAATTAGCAGAAAAATAAGCTTGCAGTGCTTTTAAATTGCAAAATCATAAAGCTCTCCAAGTTATGATATGTGAATGTTAATTCCTAGAACTTGAATCTTGAGTATGAACTTAATGAAATGAGCATGCACTTCATACGATTATTCAGGTTCTCTTGAGGAAATTAGGTCATTCTTTCATAAGTGGACTACAGAGGAAGTTTTTCTTTTTTTGTTTGGAGTATTTTTATTTATGAACATTTACACTTTTTAATATTGATAAAAGAGGAAGAAAATTTTTGGGATACAGAAGTAGGAGAGAGTTTAAATAGGTTGCAGTTTTTAGTTGGATGTTTAAAAATAAGAAAAAAAAACTTATGGGAATATATAAAGAAAAATTCTCCCATTTGCACTGACTAATCCATTGTATATGTCTTCTTTATGAAATACAGCAAGAGGTTGAGGAAGCTCGCATGAAACAAGAGGAAGCCACTGCTGCTCTCTTGGCTGCTTCTTCTACCCCTCAGCACCACCACGTAGCTGAGCAGGAAGACACTGAGGAGAATGATGACATCCCTAATGGAGACATCTCCAAGGACCTCTACATTGGAGACGAGCCCATTGAAGATCCAGTGGAGGAAAGGAGGACTCTTGCTGAGCGCAATGAGCGACTTCAGAACCAGCTTAAGGTATTGTGGAAGCATTATGAAATTGTGTATATTTCATGTTATTGGCTCAGTGAATGTGCCATACATTTATTTTGATTATATAGAGGTTGAAAGGAGGTATGTATTAGTTACAGATAAAAATAGAAAGCTTTGATTATTATTAATCATTAATAATTTCCATTTTTTGCAGGCTCTCAAGCATGACCTTGAGTCCACACGAGATACTGAAAAGGAAACCACCATGGACAAAATTCACAAGGAGAATGTGCGACAGGGCAGAGACAAGTACAAGACGCTGAGGGAAATCCGCAAGGGCAACACCAAGCGACGAGTAGATCAGTTTGAAAACTTGTAAACAATCTGTCCAAGGACCAACACATCTTCACACTCTTGCTTTCCTATAGAGATTTACTCCCACATTTCCTTTCATATTTTTTTCTTCTTTTATACATAGGCTTATGTCATACATTTCTATTGCTTTGCTACACAAATTTGACAAACTTCTGAGATGCAAAAACTTTACTGATTTTATTGTTATTAAATATTATTATTATTATTGTTATTAATATTATAATCACAATTATTATTATTTTTTATTATTATTACAATCATCTTTATTATTATTTCTATTATTATTACTTTAGAAGCCTGTGAAATATGTGAATTCAGTTTTTGATGAGTTCACATTCTATTTCCATTTACTACATAAAATAGTATTGTCTTTGGAGAAATAAATAGGTAACTGTGCCCTACATGATCTTTATATATAATAATGGAAATTTGTATGTATGTAATATAGGTGAAATGAGTGATGTACTCTTGTCCTTGTTAAAATTGGACCACATCAAAAAAAAAAAGAAAAAAAAAAGAAAAAAAGTAGTCATATCATAATCTAAATGAATGCATTTCTCATGTCTCAAGCATGGGAGAAAACATTAAGACAACACTTCCTTACTTAGTGTGAACAATGTGATATGGACCATTTCAGATGGTGCTGGACCATGCAAGTAACTTACCCTCCCTCCCACCCTCCCTCCCTCCTTTCCCTCTCCCCTTTCTGCCCCCTTGAATTTTCATTTCTCAATTTATTTGGTAACTTTCATTCCCAGTAACTTGACACTTGAAAGGTTCAAGGAGCTGAATATTTTTTAAGATCTAATAATATATATAAAAAAATGAGAAACCAGAAACAGCACAATGTTATCATTGTACTGAATTACCTTATGCCCGAAGCTGTATGTCTCTTGCAGTTCATATAGAAGAAGAAACAAAGCTAGAGGTAGAGAGTTAGATTTTTACACAATGAACGCTCTGGGTAATAAAGTTAGGCCAAGCATTGTTATGAATGTAAATATATGTTGGTTGATGGGTAGTCTATTTTGAATATTGACATTTGTATTTGTAACACCTAAGTATAGGCTCCTGTTTAGTGTTGTTCAGGTGGATGCAACGAGAGATCTGATAGCTTAGATCTGATAGTTATTATTATCATATTTAGGGGTGAATATGAAACATAGAAGATATTTCCTCCTGAAATGATTTATTCGGCAATGTTTTGTTTTTTGTTTTTTTTGTTTTACCGTTTGTTTTTGAAAAATGTTTTTTGTTCATCATACAATATTCAGAATAGGAACCCTCTGTTCTCATGCCCTTTTTATTTGTTAATTTGTTTAAATGTAAAGGTCTGATAATCTCTATTAGATTTGGAAGTGATAAAAGCATTGAGTGGCAACAGAACAATCCAGTGTAATAGAACCATGCCTTGATAAGGCTGAAAGAGTTATGTTCGGTGTATTTCTTAGTCGTGTACCTTTTTGTAAGTAAGTAATCAAGGTGGAAGTCAAATCACAGCCAGGTATTACCAAGAACCAGCCAATACAACAATGCTTTCTTGCTTTTTCCACGACTGTATGTGCTGCCAGTGCCTATGCAACAACCTTCCCTCTTTTCCTGTCCTGTCAAGTCTTCCTGCATATGCTTGCTTGTTGTGAAAGGAAAGAATTACTGGAGAATATTTGTTAAATATTTGTAAATACTTTAGCCGCAATTGGTGATAGTGTTATGTATGTAATCAGGTGCTTGCCATTCACAACTTTTTTCAGTCTTGAGAAACTATCACTTCAAAAAAATTATTTCATTTATTAGTTTATTAGACTGTTGTTTGTATTTATTTTTTCTCAAGATCTTTTTTATTATTCCTTTGCTAAAATTCATGTACATTATTGTTTGGATTTCACAAGAAATTCACTATGGTAGAAGCACTGCTGTCCACCAATTATTTGGCTAAAATTTTAAGTATCCATTTATTTATGCCACTGAATATCTTGAAGAAAGATTACTTGATACATACTTGCTGTTCGGTTCATTTCTAGAAAGCTTAATAATATTGCATACTAGCAAATTCTTAAGGTAAAGGAATAGGTTTTTACTCTTTAGAAGTAAATATGTAAATTATAAATTGGTTTCCTTGGGTAACCTCTGTCAGTGACTGGAGAGTGGACAACACAAGCAGGCAATGCATGGGAATGCAGTAGATATAGATGACCTCATTAGCACTGGGGTTGCTAGGACTCATGTTCCTTCAAGTGGCAAACCTCAGTGGTTGTATCTATTAACATAGCCTTTGATATGAAAATACAATATCTTAAAACTGATGAGGTAAATATAAGTCATTTTTGAATAAACATAAAAAGATGATAACGTTTGTTTGATATACCCATTTTACTGATGTACCATTGTGCCTCGCATACAGTGTAATAATACTTCTTACTTAGGAAGATGTACAGCATGTACACATAAGAAATTTGTACTCAATTTGCACAGGAGAATGTATTATCAGGAAGTCTGACATTTTCCCAGACAAACATTTCCCAACTATACTACTAATTGATTTTATTTTCAGTTTTTGTTACTATTTACTTTTTCTCACAGTGGGAAGAAGGAAAATGTTTATGTATGATTCAACTCAGGGTGCTGTGTAAGGATACCATGGAATCAATTAAGGATAAGTGAGATGAATGGACATGTATTGACATAAGTGCCGGTGCGGATGCTGGTTGTGGATAATGAACTTTTAAAAAATTCCTGTGATAATAACCTGCAGAAAAAGTACTGTATTGGGCTGACCAAGAGGCTATCATTACTGTAAAATTGATAGTTTAACAAATAAATGCTATATATCCAAAATATAGAGAACAAGTAAACAGTCATAGATAAAAGAATTCAACCTTTGGCCCAACAGCATACGAAAACTTAAACATAAATACATAAGCATTAGGTATTAGTACCAAGAATCAAATGTGTTATATAAAGGAGAAATAAGTATATTTCTCCACCTGCTAATGTGTGTTGAAACACCACTAGGGAAATATCCATTCACACCAAAACATACTAGGGATATCTCCATATGTAAGCAAATGCCTGCCCAAACTCAATCATGTGCAGGGAAATACCAGCCTGTGCAAAAACTTGTAGGGAAAAATCTTCACTTGACAAAAATAGCAATAGTAGAAATATCTGGTCAGGGAAAAATCATACTTTTGCATTATCAAAGTACCTAATACCAAAGTCTATAATTAAATTGGCCATGCCTAATACCATAATGGTCAGCAAGAAAGAATTATATCAAAATGGAAAATTATTTCATGTAAAGAATGGCTCATTGAATCTGAAAATACCGTACTGTATTGGTATATGAGTTTGAGTAAATTTAAAGTTGCTAAAAAATATTGAGTAAAATCAAAGTAGCTAAAAAACAATTTATAGCATTGTACAATGTTATTTCATCAGCCTGAAATCCTAATACAGATAACTCTTCAATTTCTTGAATCATCATCAATCATCATCATTATCAATATCAATCATCAATTTTATTGTCAATCATTATTATTATCATTACCGTTTCCCCGATGTTTTGTCTTTAAATGTTTCCTTATTCGGTATATTCTACTACTACTGTGTATTCGCAAATATAAGAAATAGTGGATTAACCTATGATAAACTGAGAAGGAATTTCTTAACGCGTGCGACCATGCACAAACAAACAAACCGACAAGGTCTCAAAAACATACACACCACACTACATAATACAATATGAGCACTTTATGTACAGTTCACAGACAGATGCCCTTCTAAACTTAATTACCCCCCCCTCCCCCCCCCCAAAAAAAAAAAAAAAAAAAAAAAAAAATTCAGGTGTATCCATACCAGTGGGTTGGAATTACTGGCCTCAATGACATGTCTCAAAGCATGTGACCTCCAAAAGAATTGCAGAAAGCCGGTATAAGTGAAAAAGGCAGGATCAAAATAAAGACCACGCTAGGTCTGACTTGCCCCATCCCCCAGATAACGCTCTGGCCAAAAGTGTGATAATCCCGAACCTGACTCAGGTGCCTGACAGATAAAGCCAGTTAGTTGAACGACGCTAAATATATTGATAAAGCCAGTTAGTCCTCATACTGCCGTTTTCATTAATCATTGCATTCATTCAGCTACTCATTTCTAAAATCTATATATACAATAAGATATGTAGAAATTAATGACTATTAAAATTGTTTTTCTTATTTTAAAATCTTACGGTCGCTCACTGATCCAGCAGAAAACAATGTTTAACATTTCAATCGCCAAACTCTTTCATTTTTGGTCGAATTTGCAATGACAATTGCAGGAGGAATGGGAGACAATAGTGATGTTGATAAAACTAGAAAACGGAAATAAAAATTATAATAATAAAGAATAGTAATGAAAGTGCAGTAACTAGGATTGTAAACAATTTTAGAAGTAAAGTGAATTTAATTCCTTTAAACAAATAATGCCTTCACATAATCAGAAAGACGCATAATGATAGTTCATATCATAAAGAAATAAAAAAAATCTTTAGTATCCTCACCCTCTTAATATCTTAGACTTTTAACCGTTTGCGATGAAAAGTCGCTCTAAAAGTGTATTTGATGGATTCTGATATTGACAATAAAATCTCGACCTTGTATTTTTCGAGACCACTGATTGTTATCAACAAAAATTAAATAAACAGACCTTGGGGATGAAACTACCAATCCATTTTAACGAATGTCACAGAAATTTCCAGCTATCGCCCAACACTATGAGAAGAACCATCGACTCAGTCCAGCGGTATCGCTCAGCTGTTCAAACCAAAACAAACAAATCGCTCCCCAAAGTCACTCGGCAAATGTCACCCGTCGCCTCACCATGGAGCCCAAGCTGATCTCTCTGACTCTCGCCACATTAACTTGTGCCCAGGCATACTTGTATTTACTGAACCGAAAGAGGAAAAGGAAGAAGAGGCTTCGGGTGACGCCATATCTGCTAAGAAAAGATATAAGCGAGTCTGAAATACACCCCGATGATGATCCTGCGAAGAAGAAAAAGAGGAGACTATGGGTAAAGCCGTGGTTACAGAGAAAAAATAAGAGTGTCTTCGATAAATTAATTCAAGAAATGCGACTCGACGATGATCCCGTGTTCTACGATTTCCATGGGATGAATAAGGAGAATTTCGACAAACTGTTATCCTTGGTGTCGCCTCACATTCAGAAAGAAAACACCAAATTAAGAGACTCAATTCCTTCAGCACAACGTCTGTCTGTAACGTTACGATACTTAGCCACAGGTAAGATCGAATTTTATTCCAGTCAGACTCTTATTCCATCTAGTTTGGTACTTATTTTAGTTGGGGCTTATTATGAATATGGCATGCAGCATGGAAATAGTGTCTTCCCTGGGGCTGGCGCTCTTCCAGTCACGGCTTACATACATTACATTGCACATTCTTTTGTCGATGGGAATAATGCTAAAACCCCCTTCTAAGCACCAAATGAGTCAAGTCACACGCCAAGAGGTTTGTACATTCATGGCGGATCTTTTCCGTCACCCTGGCCTTCACTCATGACAGCAAGTTTGTGTCACCTGACCTGCGGCCATTTTTCCAATGACGACAAGTTCATGTCACCCAGCCCTTGACCTAGATTTTTCCATGACTGGACCGTAACATCATCCAGATTGTAGGGGTTAAGTGTAGAATATTGTTAATCTTTCCCACTGATATTACTCTCACAGTCAAGAATTAGCAGTTATTCCTCATACTCTCTACTATTTAATATATAGAAATTATTTCATGGAATTCCCCCTATTAGCAGCAATGAATCTGTCACTATGCTGTCTAATGCCATGTCCCCTGACTCCTCTCCTGGGGGGCAAGAGAGCCCCACATTAGAAGACAAAGAATCATCCACATATTCATTGCAGGGTAGAGCATACGACCAACATGCAAGAATGCAGAGTCTGTTCTATGTTCTATCCTGCTGTGTACATGTGGTGGTTTCTTTATGTGACTCTATATTGGCTAAGTCTCTGTCTGTTATTTATTTTTTACCCCACAATTTCCTTAGTACTTTTCATGTCCTCTCTTGTTATTGGGGCCATGGTTGCGGGTATTGTTGGGGTTTCTGCGGCATTATTTCTGTATATTCAGGTAGTATAGGGTGACAGACATCCATCAATATCAAACTTGTTGTGACTGGTCATATTTTCTCATCTAGTATGACCTGATTACCCTTTTCCTTGACTTTCAAAATATTAAAAAAAAATTCACATTGATATTTTGATGTCTAGCACATTCATTTGTATAATATTTGTTTAAAACATTATCCATTAATGCTGCTATGAAAAATAATAAGAGCATGTAGGTCTATTAATTGACTCTAAGGTATCTTTGCACTTGGAGCCATCTGTTTGTTAATATTTTTCACAAAACAATACCACAGTGAATACCACATATTCCAAGCAGCATTAGGATAAATGAGCCAGTCCAAATTGTAACCTGCCAAATAGGAGATTTGTTGGCCTGTGATAGAACACTATAGATATGGAAACCATGGTGAGTACAAAACTTATTATCACAGCTGGATGGGGTCTCATGGCCTTATGCTTAAAATTGTGTAATGCACAACAGTTCTTAGCATAATTTTCTTATGCTAGAATCTTCATGATTGGAGGAAATCTTAACATAATTTTAGGGCTGTCAGTTTCAAAAATACATTGTTCTTATCCTCTTATACTATTTTGTTATACCATTTGATTTTTGTGGTATTATTCCTTTGTGGAAGATTTTGTGCTTGAAAGAGTGGATTCCATAATGCTTTTAAGCATACATCCATAAAGTTCAAGAAACTCATGTGAAACTTTTGTTATAGAAAATTGACTAAATTGTGAGATGAGCATACTTAAAAAATCTAATAAGTAAAATAGATTACTGTATTCTAATGCTACTCAGTTAATGATTCATATGCAATTGCAAGAAGGCACCACCTCTAATAGCCCTTCTTTTAGGGTTATACTGTGGCAACTGTTTAGAGTGAGACTGCTTGGGGAATATGTATTTGGGTGGAGGGGGAAAAGACAATTCATACAATTTGCAATTGAATTCTTCCTAATGCAGATCAGAAAAAGGACGACGGCTTTTTTCTAATAAAATAAAATTAGATGTTAAATTGTTTTGCGTGTGGTTTTAAATAAGCAAAAGGAACTTTTCAACTTAATAGTCTTCGCATATAAGTAATTATTATAGCCTATGAAATTACACTTACGTGTGGTATATTTTATTTTGAGTGATGAATCCCTTTCTTAAAATATTTAATTAATAGATAATCATCTTTATTGAGAACTGAATCATCTGTGATGTTAATTCCAGATATAACTTACAATTATTTTCCTTTATTGATTTAATTTAATGCATTGTTAGAAGCAAAGTACTTCCCACATTTTGATGTTCCTTGATATTTGTACAGTGCAGTTATTTATATTCTGTATTTTCTTTATTACAGGAGAAGCTCGTCGCTCATTAGCATTGCAGTACAGGATAAGCCACTGTTTGATAACTCGCATCATTCCTGAAGTCTGTAATGCAATACATTTAGTTTTAAAGGATGATTATCTGCAGTTACCAAAAACATCAGATGAATGGCAACAAATAGCTAGTGATTTCAGCAGTAACTGGAACTTTCCAATGTGCATAGGAGCCATAGATGGAAAACGCTTTCTTGTTCAATCACAAAACACTGGACCAGAATTTTGTGACTATAAAGGTTATCATGGCATATTAATGGTAGCACTTGTTGATGCTAACTACAAGTTCTTGTATGTAGCTACAGAAGCACAAGGCCAAGCAAATGCTGTTGGTTTCTGGGACAATTGTAGGTTGAAAGAATATTTGGACAAAAATATGCTTCAGGTTCCACCAGCTGCTACATTACCATCTGTAAATGAGAAAGTTCCTTTTGTGATTCTAGGTGATGATGCTTTTCCCTTGGAGGATTACCTGATGAAACCTTACCCTGGCCAAAACTTATCCATGGACAAGAAAATTTTTAACTACAGATTATCTTGTGCTCGCAGAGTATCAGAAAATGCCTTTGGAATTCTCTCTGGTAAATTCAGAGTATTTCAGCGACCTGTTCAGGCAACTCCAGCAAATGCACTAAGCACAATATTTGCAGCAGTGGTGCTCCATAATTTTTTAAGAATACATTCCAGAGTGCCTTTGCAACAGGAATTGCTGGAAACAGAAAACATTGACAGCGGTGTCTCACTTCCTCATAAAAAGGTTCCAGGAATTGAAAAGCTTGAAGACATCCCAAGAAAAATTGCCAGTACTGCAGAGATAGTACGAGATAGTTTCAAAACCTATTTTAATGGAGATAGTGGAATTTCATGGCAGGATGATGTGGCTCTCTTGGATTGAAATAAGATATGCTCTAATTTGTTAAGAATATTACTGTTATGTTGCATTCATGTAATTTTGTCTTTTACATATAAACATATACTATTATATAGTGTGTAATTTAGTACATGTAAACATATAAATATATATATACATCCATAGTCTATATGAAGGAAATGTTTTGGGGTTTATGCCATACTTTTTATATATTTTTTAAAGTTATATTTTGTTATTTTCATAGTCAATAAATTTGTTCTCGATAATATTTTTACTCAATTCCCCATGCAGTATGTAATAGAAGTTAAAATGAAGGCTGGTATTCAAACCTCTAGATACTAAAAAGTCAGTCATGTTTTAGGTCTTCGAGAATGATTGGGTAATGAAACATTTCCCCCCAAAAAATCTAGGAATACTCTACAAAGTGACTGCCTGGCGACTGAGCAATTGTGGGGCCATCTGTGTACAACAAAATTATAAAAAAAAAAAAACTTGTCACAATTGAATCTTGAGTCTCAAGCCCGTGCAATATCTAACCTGGTTGACCTCACTGGTAAACCTATCCCTGTACAGGATACTTATACAGGAACTGTTTCCATTCCCTCAAATATATGCCCTGTGTATAATGGAATGGTCAGATTGTGAAGAACTGTTAGACTTGCTTACAGAATATGATGCAATATCAGTACAGTGCTACACAATCCCCCCCAGAGGTCGCCGAAAGTTCCACTAATATTGCCACAATTACCTTCTGTAGAAATGACCTTCCCTTTAAGTTCTATATCGGTGGAGAATCATACTAAGTCAGACCATATCGACCCCCTCCCCGACAACGCAAGAAATGCTGGTATTTCGGCCACCCTGCACAGCACTGTCACTCCACAGCTAGATGCCCTTTATGTGCCCAACCTGGTCATGATTGCGAAAACTACCATGCAAAATTTTGTACATGTGCCAATTGTAGTGGCCCACATAATGTATTTTATAGGAGTTGTCCTACCTATAAATTTGAATTTGAATTTGAAGTAGCAGTTTTCAGATACAAACTCGGCCTCACCCTACGAGAAGCCAGGCAAGAAGCACGTAAACGAGGTTTCTCAATCAAACCCTAATCCAATACTATCCAACACTATCCCTCTTCCCTCCCACCCCTCTACCCAGACTATCTCTACATCCACAACAATATATCTTCCTCCTACTCCTCACCCTTCCTCCTCTACCCCTATTTCCCAATCATATCCATTTTCCATCCTAAATCCAGATACTCCTATATCCACAACTCCCCCTATACCTACTCCTCAACTCCCCACACACCACAGTAGATAAACTAAATGCCCTACCCCATCTTCACCTACCTTATACACACCAACTATATTTTCATATCCTCAAATACCTACCCCCTCATAAAAGATCCTTCATTTCCCAAACATCCCTACCCAATTCCCCGTCCAGAAACCCCTGAAGACATTAGAAACTTTCTGTGCATGACACAAGAAAAAGTTTGTTTCTCCCAGTCATCCATCAATTTCTCTACCCAGATTCCAGCTATATTCTAAGTGACTGCCAAAATGCACCCTCCCCCTCCTGACATCCCCCAACCCCTCTTCCTTCTACACCTTCCCAACACACCCCATCCACTCCACCACCCTTACCCAAACCAAAAACCCTCTCTTACTTGAGCACAATCCAAGGAAATAACCCTCTCTTAATCACCCTCAAATACCTGTATTCTCACTTGACCCACAATCAAAGTGACTGCAGACATCCATCCTCCTCCTTCTGATATCCCCCCTACCCCTACTCCCCTAACCCGTACTCCTCCTACCCCTACCCCCCATATCCCTACTCCCCCTACCCTTTCCCAACATACCTCATCTTCCCAACCCCCAAACCACCTCCCCCTCCAAAACCCCATCTGTCTACCCAAACCTCATCCTCTCAACCACCTAAACCAATACTCCCCCCAAAACCCTATCCTTCCCTACTATCCCTCCCACTCCCCCCTGGATACACACTTGAATCTCTTCTATTACAATACACTCCCCCAGACCCTATCTTCCCTATTGAATCCCAGATCACTACTCCTGATCCTTTACCTCAACTCTCAGATACCTAATCCCCTATTATTAAGACAACCATACATGTCATCACCCTTCAAATAATCATGGCTTTATTACAATGAAACATTCGAGGTTTCCGTTCTCACAGAGACATCTCATATCTACCTACAACCCATCCATCATCTGTCTACAAGAAACCTTCTTAACACATCTCTCATTACCAATTCCAAATTACCATTTCATATCATTCCCTCACTCTGTCACTCAATCTTCAATACTAATTCATCAAAAAATTACATACACTAAACCCTCTATCCAAACCACTATTCCTTGCACTGTTATTTGTATTTTTCTCCAACAATGGATAGCAGTTATTTCAGTTTACTTTTCTCCCTCTATTCCTGTTGACTTTAACACTTTCAAAACATTACTCTCTCAACTACAACCACCCTTCATTATAACAGGTTTCAACTGCCGTCACATTCTCTGTGGTGATACCATCACAATTTCACGTGGTAGATCCCTAGATTATTTCCTTTCCACAACTGACTTCATTATCCTTAACTCTGAACACCCCACACATTTTGACATGCGTACTCAATCTTTTTCATGCCTGGACCTCTCTCTATGCTCTACTTCTCTTTACTTGGATTATCATTGGTCAGTCCGAGACCAATACCCCTATAGTGACCACTTTCCTACCCTCCTTACCCCTACTTCCTATATCTCACTTCCTAACCCCCCTAGATGGTGCTTTGATAGAGCTGACTGGCAAACTTTCACTTTTCACATTACCATAACTCACCCATCATTCCAATTATCACCCATTTCTGACAAAATACAGAAATTCTCAACACAAGTCTTAAAAGCTGTCTACACAGCCATTCCCCAAACCACTAGACCTTATACGTCTAAATACATTCCATGGTTGAACCCAGAATGTACTAAGGCGCTCTGCCAAAAATACGCAAAATGGAATAGCTACAAATGTAAACGAGACACTCCCTGCCAACTATCTGCTCTCATATCCTTTAAAAAAGTATCAGCACATCTCCAACATACAATACGAAATAGTAAAATAACGAGCTGGAAAACATACGTCTCCTCAATCACATCCAAAACAACTGTATCTGCTATCTGGCGACATGTTCACAAAATATCAGGCAAACATCCACCCAGCCCCAGTCCACTGTATCAGAAATACTCACATATCGGTTCTCATCTTTCTCCACATTTCACTTTCATTAAAATCACCAAAGAACGAACTCCTATCACATTTTCCCTCTCTTCAGATGAACCATCCAATACTCCCTTTTCCTCTACAGAATTATACACTGCCTTACGATCATGCTGTAATACCCATGAAGGCCCTGACATTATCCACTACTGTATGCTCAAACACCTCCCATCATCCTCTTAAAAATTTGGACACCAGGATATTTCCCCACTCACTGGAATGAAGCCCTCGTTCTTCCTTTCTTAAAACCAAATACATCAGGTACCCACCCACAAGATTATGGCCCCATTGCTCTAACAAGCTGCTTATGCAAGCTACTAAAGCGAATGGTAAAGTCACGACTAATGTGGTATTTAGAATCAAATAACCTTCTCTCTTCTTCACAGTTTAGATTCTGTCGTACCAAAAGGACAGTAGACCCCCTTGCTCATTTTGAGACACATTATCCGCATTTGCACACCATGAATCCACCATAGCAATATTCTCTGACTTGGAGAAAGCATATGATACCACATGGCGGTATCATATCCTATAACAACAGTCCACTCTAGGCATACGCGGAAACATGGGGGTCTTTATAAAATCTTTCCTTTTCAATCGCACCATCAAAGTCAAAATTGCTTCTTCCACTTCATCCTCTTACCCTCAGATCGAAGACGTCCCACAAGGCAGTGTTCTCAGAACTACCTTATTTCTTATAGCTGTGAACATTATATCAGTTTTACCACCAGGGACCCGATCATCACTTTACGTTGATGATTTAATCATCTATACCTCCAGTCCATCCATACACTCTCTCCAACAACTCCTCCAGTCAGCAATATCATCAGCATCTTCTTGGACAACTAATCACAGCTTTCATTTCACCACCACCAAATCCTTTTCTATCCTCTTCTCACGCATACGTGCAAAACCTCAACCTTCTCTCTTCTTATACGGCACTCCTCTACAATACCGCTCTTCGGGAAAGTTCCTTGGAGTAATTTTTTACTCCAGACTATCCTGGTGAGACCATATTCTCTCCATTAAAGAAAAAGCTCAAAAACGCCTTAGAATTCTACAAACTCTGTCCCACATATCATGGGGGTCAGACCACAAAACTCTTCTCTATCTTCACACAACCCTGGTCCTCTCTACTCTTGCTTATGGATGCCATGTATACTCATCTGCCTCTAGCACACTTCTTAATCAATTAGATACAGTTCATCATAACGGTCTCCGATTAGCATTAGGAGCATTCCGTTCCTCCCCAGTTGAGAGCTTGTACACAGGGTCAGGCATACCATCTCTCTCAACGCCACACCCTTCTCTCTCTCCGATGCTTTGCACACTTTCACCAACACTCCCTTGCCAAATTAACTATTCCTCAATCCCTAATTTCTACCTTTACCTCATCTCCCCGTTTACCAACTCCTTTTATCGTCCGCATGAATACTCTCCTTTCCCTTTCTCCAACCTCTACCCTTCTCTGTCAATTCAGTTCCTCCATGGCATATACCCTGCCCCCAAATTTGCTCCTTGGTATATCCTGACCCACCAAAGTCAGATATACCTCCCTCTGTTCTTCCCACTCACTTTCTTAACCATATTCCTATTCACTCCTCAAGTACGCATGTTTACACTGATGGCTGCAAAACCACATTTGGAGCAGGTTTTGCAGTCCTCTTCCCAACCTACACATTTAAATTCCCTCTACCTCCTGAGTCTAGTGTTCTCACTACAGAATTATATGGAATCCTCTTTGCCTTAAAACACATATACTCTCTCTTCCTCCTCTTTCACTATTTTTACCGACTCACGAAACTCACTCACTCTCATAAAATCCATACCCTCAACTAACCCCCTTGTCTGCAAAATTCACATGATACAAAACTATCAACTTTTGCTGGGTACCTAGCCACATAGGAGTACCAGGCAATGAAAGAGCAGACACTCAAGCTCACTCAGCCACCAAGTCCACATCACATAACCCCAATTTCTCAAAAATCCCAGCCATAGATTATTACCCTCATTTTAAAACCTTTCTTTATACACGATGGCAAACCTTCTGGACAAGTCTTACCACCAATAAATTACATTCAATAAAACCAACAATCTCCTCCTGGTCAACTTCCTTCCATAAAAACAGACGCTGGGAAACAAATCTAGCCCACTTATGCATTGGCCACTCATACCTCATGCCAAGATCAGACCCACCCCTATGTTCCTCCTGTAATGTTCCCATTTCAGTTTCACACATCCTGTTGTCGTGCCCACATTTCACAACCCAAACTGCTGCTTTTCCTCACATATCTTCCCTACAACGACCTCCCAACCTATCAGACATCCTAATGGAATCCCATACTTTCTACATACAAAACCTAATCTCCCTCAAAAACATACACATCCTCCACTTGGTCTAATCCTCTCCCTTTTATCCTAACTTAACCCAATCACTCACCCCTCCACCTCTACCCAACTATGTTAATCCTGTAAGTATCATCCTACTACTCCATAACCACTAACGTATAACACCTAACAAACACCCCATCCCCTATCTCTACCGTTTCCAGTTAATTATATCTCCTATAGTGCTATATGACCTCTGATGTTTAGTACATTAATTTCACCTCTAACCATTAACTTGTATGAAAAATTAACAGTTTTTCTTTCATCTTTTTTGTCATATTTTTATGGATTGACCAGAAACCAAATATTTTGTACTTTGATTGTGATCCAATTGCTTAAGATGATTTCCAGTAGTCTTGTGTGACTCTGGGACCAGAATAAAATCAGGAACTTTGCCGTCTAGCTGAACTATTTGGGGAACAACACAGTGGGGTTGGTAGTTGGACATGCCTCAAAAACCTGCTCTTAAGAGAGATTGAATGGACTTCTGATAGGTCGTGAAAAGATGAATGCAACATTGCCTCTTGCACATAAAAAAACGTTAGGCTTGAGTGACTGGGATCCAATCAAAATGTATCTGCACTATGGAGTAATAATAAACAACTATCTTTTCATCTGTTTATGTGCAACATTGGATCAAGTACACAGAAGCTCATCCATGCTTAATTTACACATATAAACAATGGCTTTCTACACATCCATCTCGTGTCCTGAAAATTTCATTTATACACAAGACTTCATACATCAAAGCCAGTATAAATATATGTAAAATGCAGGATATGCTTATCAAATATGAAAACAAATACACCCATACAATTATTCATCACATGTAAAAAATGCAAATGATCATTATGATAATCCAGTTTGTGACACAGCGTAGTCAAAGCTGAACATATAAATTAATGAGATCTGCCATATGTTAACTTTTTAATAAAGTTATTATTAGTTCCTGAGCATTAATGTATGACAAAAGATTCTAGTAATCATTCTATATCCTCAGTGGTACATCTATTCATTCTTGTGCATTATCTTAAAAACATATGAAATCTCACTTAAGTAGTTTTCAAAGTTGTTTATTAGAAGATATAGATATCTGTATATGGCAGCTAATCTGCAGTAGACCAAATAATACAAAAATCTATTCAGCTGCAAAAGTAAAAGTGCCTATAACTATATCTTTTTGGTTAGCCTAGCATGTTTCCTTTACATATCAAAAAGTTTCTCCAGCTTAGATTAATGACCTAATGATAAACTATCTTTCTGACCTAAATTATAAGCAGCATCATGCTATAAAAATAAAAAAGTTATATATATTTTTCATCATTATTAAAAAAGGCACCATGAACATGCGCAACAGTTTTTTTTTTTTTAATCTTTGTCTACATAAATTTGGAATGAAAGTGAGTACTTATCAAATACCAATCCTGAAAAATTAACAACTTTTTAGGGTGAGGTAAATTATCTTAAAACAAAATGTAATCACTTCTATAGTCTTAGTTGTTATGAAGATACATCAAACATATTTGATATTTAGTATCTCCCATTTCAATTAGAATTTCAACATAATGGTAAACATTCTAACATGTAATACAAAACATTGAAAACCAGTTGCAATGGTCATACACATTGCAGATAGTACATGGCAGTCCCAAACATCTGTTTACTTCTTAGCCGGCATAGCGCACACTTCTTCACACTCCAAATCTGTTACATTCACAGTATCTTTCTCTGCTCCTCCAACAGCTGTTTCCTCTGCTTCTAAGCCAAGAGCCTTAAAAAAGAAAAAAAAAATTACTATATATAAAAATACTCTGTAAAAAGTGTTATGATACAGAGGAAATAACTATTGTAATATTTGCACCTAATTACTTTTTCTTTAATACCTCATAATTAAAAATATGACAGGGAGGGAGAGCACAGGAAAGGAAAGAGGGAGAGGGAGAGAGGGAGAGAGAGGGAAGCAGTGTGCAGGGGAGAGGGGGAGAGGGAGGGAGAGTGCAGGGGAGAAGGGGAGAGGGAGAGAGAGTGCAGGGGAGAAGGGGAGAGGGAGAGAGAGTAGGGGAGAGGGGGAGAGGGAGAGAGAGAGTAGGAGAGTGGGGGAGAGGGAGGGAGAGTGCAGGGGAGAGGGGGGGGAGGTGGGGGAGAGGGAGAGAGAGTGCAGGGGAGAGGGGGAAAGGGAGAAGAGTAGGGGAGAGGGGGGAGGGAGAGAGAGAGTAGGGGGAGAGGGGGAGGGAGGAGAGAGTAGGGGAGAGGGGGAAGGGAGAGAGAGAGGGGAAGGGGGAGAGGGAGAGGGAGAGAGAGAGAGGGGAGAGGGAGAGAGGGAGAGAAAGAGTAGGGGGAGAAAGGGACAGGGAGAGGGAGAGAGAGAGTAGGGGAGGGGGAGAGGGAGAGAGAGGAGGGGGAGAGGGAGAGGGAGAGAGAGAGAGCAGGGAGAGAGAAGGGGGAGAGGGAGAGGAAGAGAGAGAGTAGGGAGAG
>NC_091555.1:42362966-42380466 GCF_042767895.1 Penaeus vannamei
TAAAAACCTATGTTACGGATCATACCAAGAAACCTAAAGAAAAAATATTTAACTGAAAAAAAAGAAAAACAAAATCCAAAAATGTCAACTACTAAGGAAAATGACAATGGCTAAAATTTTAACAATAATGGATAAAAGAAAATAATATTTTTTTCCTATCTCTCTACAATCAGGAGAAAACTGTGCATTTGTATATATATATATATATATATATATATATATATATATATATATATATATATATATATATATATATATAATATATATATATATATATAATATATATATATATATATATATATATATATATATATATATACACACACAATTACGGAAAAACGTAAGTTCTCGAATTGGTCTACGAGACAAGGGAAACGTTCTCATCAATCAAAACCGTTTTTTTCGCCACCCCATCTTGTCAGAGAATTCGTATACAAGAAAACAAACAAACAAACAAACAGACAAAAACAAAGAAGAGGAAGATAAGAAAATTAAAGGTTTTCGAACTGGTCGACACGTCGTTTGGTGTTCCCTTGTCGCACCTGTCGCAGCGTCTTGTACTTGGTGTTGCCTTTGGTGATGTTCGCGTTGTAGATCTTGTCGAGGATGGTCAGCTGGTCGGGCTTGCGTTCGGCTTCCAGGGACTGCTTCACGTCCTGGCGGAAGAGGAATTTTCATTTAGGCATTGAGATAAATTTGGATGATTGGCGGCAGGAAGGACTTTGAATATAATAAAAAGAAAGTTTTCGTAAGGTGATATGGAGTAAAGTTGGAAGTTCGAATAATCTAGCCTGGGGCAACTGATAACATGAAATAGAGTTAGCATAAGAAGTAGAAGTTTCAAATGTCTGTCAATCTATTGACGGGAGTAGATCCGAGGACAATAATGAAACTTTATCAACATTACATCAATTTTGGTCTTGAGTTGCAGAAATGAAGAAAACATATAAGTATTATACGAATCAATCACCTCACCATGATGTATTACATGATATAATATGCAAAACATCACACACGGTAGAAAAACAGATCTCGTTTTTTTCTACAAAAAGTCCAGACACAATCCACAAGGTCTGGCGACAGATTGGAAATAATCCAAGAGTCGAACTAACCTCCAGCAGCTTCATCCTCCTGATGGCGGCTTCATCCTCCTTGGGCTCCTGGATCTCGAGAAGCTCTGGATCGACGTTGACCGGCGCCATGGTGTGGCTGGTCTCGGAGGAGGAGCTGCTGGTTCGGCGTTGAATCTCGACCTCGTGTTCAGAGATGTTGTCGCCGTTGAACGCACTCTGGGCAAGGGCGGCCTCGACTTTCTCGACCACGGGGGTCTTGGGGCGCTGTATCTCCTCTTCGGAGTCGGAAGAGGAGGAGGAGGAGGAGACTTTGGAGACCCTCTGAGCCGTCGAGGCCGCCAGCAGAGCCAGCGTCGCCTCCTCTTCTTTCCGCCGAGCCTCTTCCACTTCGGACTGCGAGGGAGAGGGAGTGAACGATAAGTTTATGTTGCTCTGCCAATGGGTAGTTGCGGATTTTTGTTGTTGTTGTTGATTGTTCAATCAAATTTTTAGTTGGTCTATAAGTGTTTTTTTTTACGGGTTGTGGATCGTAAATTCTTTCAAATATTTTTTCTTCTTTAATAGATAAAAAAAAGTAAATGACTTTCAGTTAGTGTACAGATGGTACAAGTAGTTCTATGTGTGGGCTGTTTTCTCGATCGTCTTTTGTTAGTTCTATAATATAGTGCGCTGTCCTGTTATGTAGTTTAATCGTTATCAATCCAAATACATTTATATCACTGTATACATGATGCAGACGATTTTTTTTTTTTTGTAAGAACATATGTCGTTTGTGTCTTTATTCAACGTTTTCCTGTCAATACAACTTATTCAAGAAAGTATTCTCCAGCTACTTTATTCTTTTCCTATTCTTACCTGAAGTCTCCTTGTCTCTTCATCCTTGACGTTGACCTCATCCTGAATGCGCGAAATCTCGTCCTGCTTGTACTTGATCTCCTCCTCCAGCCTTGCCCTCTCGCCGGCCTCCATCTCCTTGGTCTCCTCCAGCCGCGCCATCATCGTCTGCAGCTCCGTCTGCTTCTTCTCGAGCTCGTCCTTGGCCTCCTGGAGTTCCCGCAGCTGTGTCTCCAGACGGCGGATCGTCTCTTGGGCAGTGAGGAGTTCCTTCTGCCGCACCTCCATCTCCTTGTTCATGCTCAGGAGGCGCTCCTCGAAGTCCTTCTGCCTCTTCTCTGCCTCCTCTCGCAGGGACACTTCTCGGGCGAGCCTCTCCCTGAAGTGAGATGGACGCATTGGAGGAAATATTCCGAGGATGCGCTATTGTCTTTGTTCACGAGGAAGAACAGCGGAGTTAACGATTGTTGACGCATATGGCGTTGGTGTTGAGAAAGTATAATGATAATGATGATTTTAATTATAGCAATACTATCATGATTACTACTAATAATATGTAATGAGGACAATATGAACATATAGAATGATTGTTATTGTCAAGATTACCTATGTAATGATAATGATGATGATGGTGATGATAATGATGATGATAATAATAATGATGATAATAATGATGATAATGATAATGGTATGATAATAATAATAATACTATTGATAATGATAAAAGTAATAATAATAATAATTATTATTATCATAATAATAAGAACAAGAAAATGAAATTGTCGTACACACTTAGCCTCTCTCTCTCGCACGCACGCACACACGCACGCACGCACGCACTCACGCACACCCACCCACCCACACCCACACACTCCCTTCCAACCCCCACCGCCGTCCAACTCACAGCGCCATCTTCTTGGACATCTTCTCCTCCCGGGCCTGAATCTTCATCTGCTGGACCTCGATCGTGTCAGCCTTACGACGCCGGATAAAGAGGTCATGATTGCCCATACACAGCGCCAGGATCGTCTTGTTGATGCGGACGTGTGACGAGTTGAAGACAAAGTCCGGGGATTTCTTGTCGATGGGTTTGATGATGAATTTGCGGTTGTGGAAGGTGATGTTGCGGATTTCGGACCAAGGGAAGCCGATCTTTGGGGTCAGTCTGGGGGATGGGCGGGGAGGAGGAAGAAGGTTGGGGTTAGGGCTTTGTTGTTCTCCTATTCAAAGTTGCTGGATTTTCTTAAAGAGTGTTAATAGTTTTCCTTTAATCAATTCCTAAATTGTTTTCCTAAATAGTTTCAATAATTTTCCTTCAATCATGTCCTAAATGGTTTTCCTAAATAATTGCTGAGTTTCCTAAAGAGTTTTAATAGTTTTCCTTTAATCATTTCCTAAATAGTCTTGCTAAATATTCATAATAATTTTCCTTTAATCATGTCCTAAATAGTTGCTGGATTTCCTAAAGAATTTTAATAGTTTTCCTTTAATGATTTCCTAGTTTTCCTAATTAGTTGCTGGGTTTTCTAAAGAGTTTTGATAATTTTCCTGTAATAATTTGTTTGACTAAATAGTTACTATTTCCATTATGTTTTCTTTTATTCACTATTATCTGGTAAGTTCCTTTTGCAATTATATCTAGAGGTATTATATATTCGATCTATCAGTGGAATTTATCATTTCCATAAGATCAATATCGCATTTTTCTTTATTTGATTCTCAATTTTTGACCAATAATTAAAGGGATGAAATTTGAACTTGTCCGCGGATCAAATTTTGAAGTTCCATAATATTTCTTTTTGGCAATTCATTAATGGAAAAAATAAGGCGAAAGAAAGAGAAAAGGAATGTAGAACATCAATATAAACAAACTGACTGCCAACAAATATACATAAATGAAAAAAATGAACCTATAAAGGCTGATTAAAAACGAAAAAAAAAACATCCCACCACTTCAACTTCAGAGAGGTATACTTGCCTGTCTCCTCGCTCGAAGACGTTGATGCCCAGGGCGTCGATGCCGAGGGTGAGGTCCGTGCCCTTCTTGTTCTTGATGTCGAAGTAGTTGACGCCGTACATCTCCAGGTCTTGGGCCAGTTTCAGGTAGTCCAGCATAGCCTCGTCTCTGGAATGGGATACATGACGAAAATAAAGTATTGCGAGTTTGGTCTTCTTGTGTGGATCGGGTATGCCATTTTGTGTGCTTGAAGACGCTGACGGTGTGTCTTGATGTTTTTTTTTAGATATCAGTCCCTTTTTTCCCAAATCAGTCTCTTAAAATTTAGAAATCGAGGTGAAAGACATGATTTGATTTTTTTGAAAAAACAGTTGAAGTTATCCATCTCCAGAGACAGGAACGCCCATAATAAATAAGGTCCCGAGTCAAGGCCGCCCACGTTCAAAGACGCCCAAACCGACCTGATGCGACCCTTGTGCTCCTTGTGCCACGTGGCGATCTTCTCCTCCCACGCGTCACGGGTCAGTTTATGCTGGTCCAACACGCGCTGGGGCAGAAGGCGGTCGTTGGCGAGGAAACCCGGCTTATGGAAGTCCTGGTTGAAGTCGCCGTACTTGGCCTGCACGGCGTACGAGGCGAGGAGCACGGCGGCGTCGGGCGGGCAGTAGACCTCGTCGCTCAGGATGGCGTTCTTCACTTGCAGGTAGAACATCCGCTGTTCATCGAGGAGACGGGGTTAGAACAAATGCCTAATAACAATAGATGTGATTGTGATGTAAGTGTTTTTTTTTTTTTTTTTTTTTTTTTTTTTTAATACTTCATACCAGTGTTTATTAGCGTTGATTTAATATAATATACTTTTCAGAAGATCTGTAAGGCATACCTGTATCCATTCAAGACGGAGTTAGAACAAATGCCTAATAACAATTGATATGATTGTGGTTATTGTCATGTAAGTAATGTCCATTTTTTTTTTTTACTTCATACCAATGTTTATTAACGTTGCTTTAACAAAATAAACTTTCCAGAAGATCTGTAAGACATACCTGTATCCATTCAAGCTTTAACATCCCCTTTCCTTCTCGACATTTGTACGACCATATAATAAAATTTACAGCAATCGAACTCTCAAAAAAGCATCAAACCTTAGATCTGCCCAAAGAGCCCAAAACAGCCTAAATATCCCAAAACAACTGCTACATATCTCACCAGGGTAGACTCCTGGATAATTTCGCTCACGTCCTCAGGGTAGAATTTGGCGCGGAATTTGAACTGGATGGGATTTTCATGCTTCTTGCCCACTTGTTGGAGAACCTGTCGGAGGGAGAGAGACTGGTTTGAGGCTGTCAGTGTCTTCGAGTTGTGTGGGCTGTTGTCTGATTATTTCCCTGAACAGTGCAAAGGTCCATGACTTTGGTGGTCGATAGTCATATATTAGAAAGGGTGTAATAAAAGTGGCATTTAGTACGATGTTTTATCTAGTACATTATTGAAAGGAAGGTGTCTCCTTATACTTGTATACTGTAATCTATTACGAATACCATTTGCCTCCTTTGAGCAGAAAGAAATATATAGAACACCCTTCTAAGTTCGTGATTCTTATATTCAGATTATACGGCACGGAGTTGTGGATCTGTGTTTGCAATAAGTGGACAGTATGTGCCCAACAAATACAAGAAATATAAAAATAAGTAAACATGGTTGTGCTTGAGAATCACTGCTCTGCCCAGATTTAACACGGTGCCCACAGATCAAGAAAAATATCCATATAAAGACATCGAATCCTACCTCCAAACGGAAACACAAAATCAAACCTTCTTGGTCAGAACCAGCCAGCTCGTGAAGCCTTTGCTGTCGAGGAACTGGAGCCCGAAGTACCAGATCTCGCGGAGCCCGATCGTTCGAACCACCTGGTCGAAGAGCTGCTTCCCCGTCGTGCTGGGCTTGATCGAGAACTCCAGCTCGGCGTCCATCGTCGTGATGCGGACGCTGACCTGGTCGAGGTGGAGGGAAAAGAGGGAAGGTTGTGAGGGCGTTGTAAAGAGGTCACGACTTGGGGTGCTTTGCGGTTGAGTGGTTAGAGGACTTGGGTTGAAGAGGGATTGTTGTGAGGGCGTTGTAAAGGACTTGGGGGGAGGGGGGTGCTTTGCGGTTGAGTGGTTAGAGGACTTGGGTTGAAGAGGGAGGGAGAAGAGGGAAGGTTGTGAGGGCGTTGTAAAGAGGTCACGACTTGGGGTGCTTTGCGGTTGAGTGGTTAGAGGATTTGGGTTGAAGAGGGAGGAGGGGAGGGAGGACAGGGAGGGTTGTGAGGGCGTTGGAAAGTTTGGACTTGGGTTGCATTGCCGTTAGGTGGTTAGAGGGTTTATGCAGAAGAGGGAGGATCGTAGAAATAGAGGAGGTGGAGGGAGAAAAGGGAGGGTTGTGAGGGGCATGGAAAGAGGATAGGGCTGAGGTTGCGTTGCGGTTAGTTGGTTAGAAGGTTTGGTTGGAAGAGAGAGGGTTATAGAAAAGCTTTGGAAGGACGGTATGATATTTGGTATGTTGAGGCGTACAGTGGTGAATATAATAAAGTTCAAGGTTTTAAAAGAAGAAGCAAAATTATATTTAGTGGCGGATAGAATTAATCATGAAAATATTGCATTTTTTCTTTAAAATGTCGTAATGACCACCTGTACATATAATGTGCCCCCCCCCCACTATTTATAGTTGTTACCCCCTGTGCCCCCACCAGAAATTTCTCTGGACCCGCCCACGAAAATGCATCTGACTCCCTAAAAATCCATACGCCTATTCCTACTCCGACGCCCACAAATACCCCACGGCCTTTGGAACATCCGGGAATCGCTACTAATTGTGAATTTATCGTGACAAAAGGATATGGGAAAAAAGGAGGAAAAATTGTGTAATTCTATAGTATGACTAGGGTGTGATAAACATATTGTGTAACACTTGAGCCATTTATCACACATGGAAGTTCTATGGTGATATTTTTCTTATGGTAACTCAAATTCCGATGGTTGTGGAAATTTATATCATGGTTAACAATAACAACCTGGAAGGTAATAATGATAATAGTGTTTAACTTTGTACTTCATGGTGACATACTGGGAAACTGTAGTAATGTAATGAAAAGGAGGTTGAGACGAATCATTCTAATCATGATCCTCATTTTCATAATCATTGTCAGCATTATTACCATTAGCATCATCACTGTCAATATCGTCACCATAATTGTCACCATCATCACTTTTATCATCAATATTGTCACTATCATAATCATGTACCTCACCAGTGCCAACATCACCATCATCACTGTTCTTATCATCATTATTACCACTGTCATCATCGCCATAGGAACAATAATGATGAATGATAATAATGGTGAAAATGGCTACTACGACTGTTATTCTAATTATCATAAACTTATTACAAATGCTGTATATTAAATATTTAATTGTCTTTATCATCGCCATCGTTCTCCCTCCTCCTCCTCATTACCTTCCTCATTATCATAATCACCCCATCACCATTAGTAGTAGCAGCAGTATTGGTAACAGTACCATTATCATTATTGCTGCATGTGTTATTATCAGCATTATGAATGCATACGTATATATTATCTATCTATCTATCTATCTATCTATATGTGTATATATATGTATGTATGTATGTGAATTGTACAAAACTGATAACGAGAGTATTGATAAATGAAGTGAGACATGCTGATAGTTATTGTTATCAGCATCATCACTATCATCATTATTAGTCATAATCATATTATATAGAAATGTTTATGCAATTCCTCTCGGTTTTTAGTGCTTTAGGTAATCTTCCTATTTTCATAACATCCGCGGAGGTAAATTAAATTTCAAAAGAAAATTTGTTTTAAGGATTCAACAGCAAACTTTAAATTTTCGGAAATTCAAAGGAAATTTTTCTTCGAAAATTCAAACAAAAAACTGTTTCGAAAATCCAAACGAAATTTATTTCATGAATTCAAACGAAGACTTCTTACAAGGATTCAAACGACGCTTTTTAAATTAAAATCATTGATCCAAACGAAAACTTGTTTTCAGCCAGAGTTGAAAAAATAGAGCTAGATTTTTATGCTCACCATAAAACCATGATAAGAACATACAACACTCGTGGGATTAAAGCATGTATTAAAAATTCGATTTATGACAAAGCTTCACTCAGTACACGAAATTTGTTCCTAATCCGATAATATAACATGATTAATTTAAGTTCACACACGGGAGATTTGTCATGAAACATTTTGATAAAAAAATGGTATTCGACGAATGAGAGGAGGAAAAATACCGAATGAAATGTTTAGATTTTTTCCTTAAATGTCAATACATTTCTTTGCATAATACGTCAGACGAGCAAAGATTCTGTTTTTCGACTGGCCACGTTTTCACTTTTTTTTTCATTTTGATTAATTCTCAAATATTTCTTACATTCAGTTGTGGGAGACATTCTGACATTTTATGACGTCAACGAGCCAATAGCCGTGAACAGCGAGCGAGATAAGTCCACTATCAGCGATAAGATAGCGTTCTCCAGTAGTCTTTCACAATAGTAGTTCCACCAGAATGTGCCCGGTATAATAAGACCTTTTAGATCGTGGGTTGAAAGCCTTCGGGTTACTTGCATTCGAAAATCATAAATTCTGAACAAAATAACTACATCCGCTCTTGATACTATAAAGAGCGTGAGGCGATCCTATTTCTTACATTTTAATTCCCCTTCTGATGATGATATTGTATCCAATCCTTCTTAGTAATCGTATTTGATCCCTTCTTTAATCTAGATCCAGATATGAATCTCGGTCGAGCGACAAACAGACTGATGAATCTGTGGCTCGCATGCACTCTTGTGAATGAAACCGGCTGTCTTGGTGTCGTAACGGATCTCATTCCCTAGTTTGCACATTTTAGGATAGTACTGAATAATCTACTTTATGTTAATCAGTATTCAGGAGTTCCTATAAAATTGCAGCACATATTTTACCTACTGAATATTAGGCCTACATGTATACCTCATGACTATTAAAAAAGAGGAAAAAAATCTATATACATATATGTATGTTTGTAAAGAGGAAAATTGATATTTTTATATCAAGCATTAAAAGTAAATGGTATGCAGATAACTTTAAATAAAAGTTAGATATCACTCCAAAGTTTGTTTGTCAGGAACTATATGATTTTGATTAATTAAGATTCAGATACTTGACTTCGCCTGCCACGATAAAATTTTCCCCTCATCAGATTTCAAATAAGATCAGTTTTTCATCCGCCTATTATGTATAAAATCTCAAAGGCGTTTACAAACTAGAAATCTTGGGGCTTTCAATTAATATTCTTTTGGTCTTTAACAACATTGCTAATATTAATAATCTGTTTCTATGCAAACGCTTTGGCATTTTGTTTTGTTATCATTACATTTATCATTATTTTCATAAGTACCCCTATTATCATCATTACCGATGTTATTTAACCATTTTTCACACTTTTTATTTACCTTTAACCTTTATTATCTGTAAAGGAGAAAAAAAAGAAATATGCAAATCATTTGATTCTTACATGCAACAAAGGTATTTTAAGACATTATCTAAAGTTTTAGTATAATGAATCCTCATTTTTGTAGCAGGTTATTTTTCGATTAAGGCGTATCAATAAATAAATTGGCTTACATATCATCCTGTTATTTGCGTTTGTATTTTCATATCATTTAAGTTTATATCTTTTTCTAAATTAACTGTTGTCGTCTAGTTGTTAATCTGGCATTTGGTGATAATACAATAGAAATGCTGATAAGTCGGTGGAATTATAAGCGAAACCGTTGTTTATATGTGCATTGTATTGTTTTTTTTTTCCCGAATGTAGTATCGTGAGTTTTATTGTCACATGCAACAATAGGGTTTTCAAATTGTTTGCCGTAATTAGTCATCAGTCATCTCTCACACACACACACACACACACACACACACACACACACACACACACACACACACACACACACACACACACACACACACTGCGTACATACCGCTTCTTGGCATTTATTGATATTCATTTATTTTATTTACATAGTTCATAATGAACCATCAAAATACACAAATCTGACTATGCCGACATGGATAAGATAAGATGATAAAGTGTGATAAAAGGTCGGAGCAAAGGCAGAATGAGAGAATTAAAGAAAAATGAAAGAATGTGTTTCATTTAGCTGTGACTGAACTTCCTCACAGGACGTTATGTGGAAATAACTCTCTATATATGGGTCATTGAGTACGTGGGGGAGATTGGATCAATGAATCATGTACTGTGACTCGAGCATGTGGGAGGGATATCTCGTAATAAAAAAAAAATAATAATAAAAAAAATCTCGCATTGAGACTGTTAATGCGACCGTCTGTTATATAAAGAAGCGGAGCTCGAGGAAAGGGATACTAACCTAATTTCTTTTTTCAGTACAAGCATTTTCTCCCTCAGATTACTAATGTATCATGATATGCACATAATGACATAATCTTTACTCATGATACTGTAAATGTATTGTAAATAAAATAAAAATATGGATGTCGAAAACTGCTATTAGGTTAATTCCTTCTCATTATTTCTTTAAATTACGTTTAACATCATATAAACCAATGTTAGAAATCATATACCAACGATTACAGTGTCAATTAATCTATCTACATTGGCGGATATAAATACACATCATAAAATATAATTAATTTGAGGAAAAGAGAAAAGGCTACAGATTGGTAGAAGGAGAAAGTGTCTGCAGGTCTAAAGTCTTTTTCCTCCTTGTAACACGTTAGAAATGTGTCTAATGATGCAAATGGATGAATAAAGAAATAGATGAAATATAAGTGATAACGTGTGATACACCGATGATAGCGATAATCAAAAGGAACAAACCTCTTCACATATATATTCTTTGCAGTTTTCTGAAATTCAGGATGGAATAGATTGAGTATTAAAAATGTGTCAGGAAGTGATGCCTTAATGAATATGACTTCACTCTTATCAACTGATATGCTGCGACATTACAGAATTTGACATCAAAGTTGAAGTGATGATTTCCTGGGTCATTTATATTTTATTTTATCAGCATTGTTTGGTGGAATGCATTTTATATAAATACTGGTGTTCGCAAATCGGGAGAATTATATAGGACACTAGTTCAGCAATATTGCCAATTCAATAACTTACAAAGACAGCGCATGCCTAGATATCACTGATTCTTCCCTTACACTAAGAAATACTGATCAATTGCTGTGACAATACTTACTGTTTTAGATTTCGACATTTTGGCGTTGGAGTGAGGACGGCTGGGAGAGAACCTGTGGAAAACAGATGTCATTAATACTCAGTGGAAAGAAATATATTTGCACTCCGGAGAAAGATGTGTTATTAGCATAAAGAACTGTAGGGAAATAGGCGGGTTATTAACACAGTTGATAAAGGGGTGTTATTTGCACGGAGGATAGTTAACAAGAGATTCGAATTATTGAAGATTAGCATTATAGATTAGTTTCAATTGCTTAACTTTAGAATCTAGAAATAGTGCAAACATTTTAAAGGGTAAGATACGGGTAAAAGGAGAAACCACTAAACATACGAAATATCTAGCACAAGGCTTCCATGTAGTTTAGAAATGTGTATGGAATTTGAGGTACTTAAATTACCCTTTTGTAGCCTTATGTATATGTTCGTAGATCATGTAACTAATTGAGGAATTCCACACATGTTCTCCAGCTTTCATTAATTCCCCCCTTTCAGTTACAGTGATATATACACGGATCCATTTTTGAAACCGTCAAATTTACATAAAACGAATTAGATATGATGTAGATATTTGGTAAAGGAGAAAAAAGCAAGAACAAGAAAAAAATTAAATTAATAAAACCCTATCTCGAATCAAGAAATAAATCCGAAAAAGTGTAAAACTCAGAAACTAAAGTTTAGGATTTTTAAAAATGTTTTAACAAAGTAAATTCAATCGTAAACTTTTGACTAATGATTTAGCACGGAATATATGTATCGTAAATCCGCAAATTTGCAGGAAGAAAGACCGAGCTTATGTTGTCTTAGATTTATGAATGATTTTTAAGAAATATAAACTATTTGCGTGTATATATAAACGTTGATTTATATACTCACTAACAACGATACAATGGAGGGATGGACGCTTGTTGAGGTCGATACCACTAGACACTAAGAATGACATAGATATTACCGATAATGTGTGAGATTACAAGACTGGCATGCAGGCAATATGAATCATAATAATAACTGTAAAAAAATTTGTGAAATGATGCAGATAAGTATGATTCATGAATGACCCAAGTTTATGACATAGTTTGTGGATATCGCAATATTTGTCATATTTTGGAACAGAGTGAAACCGCAATAGTAAATAAAACCGGGTAAGAAGTTACTAGACATTGATTTTTTAAAAATTTATTGAAATAAAAACCGTTTGTTGCACTCGGCCTTCGCGTACTAACCTAAAAAAATGTATAAAAAGCCTGCTCTGTATATAGGGTGTATTTTTCTGTCCACATTCACTGCTTTCACTTGCATGTCTGTGACTTTACTTACCAAACATGTCTAGGTGGAAAGCATACTTTTAACCTATCAGATGTGTATCATTATACTTTTTTCTTTCCGCAGATGCACTTCAAAGATTGCAGATGATTGGGTGAATGCAACATACCCCAAAAACATCGATAAATTTCAAATATTCATTATCACCAATATACCATAAGCTATGGCGGACATGGTTATGTTCTCTATGATTTTATCATTATAAATGGTTCAGAAGTACTTTCTCACTAAGAAATCTATTTCTAGCCCTGCCTACCTCAAGTTTTTACCATTTTCATTAAAAGATGTTATTGCTAATGATATCATTGACAACATTATAATCATAAAATCAATAATATTAATGATTATCGATATTAACAGCACTGAAAAACAAACAGGGCTTACTAATTGACTCGTAGGTGGCTGAGCACTTGGAAAACCATCTATTTGCAACGAAATTACAACAGAAAAAATAATAAAATTTAAGATGCATAATAATAAAAAATCAATAATGATAACATTAAAAATTAAAATACAGTAGGCAGTCCATGCATCCGTGGCTAATGGAGGTACCGGTTTAACAACAAGGGTAAGTAAATTCGACGTTTTACTAAATGAAATTAGAAGAAAATGCACTAATTCCATTGATACCATAGAAAGAAAAATCTGCCGAATTACTTTCCAGTTTTGTGATAATCAGAGCATTAAGAAAAACTTTTTGGTGAAAAGCGAAGGGGAATATTTTTAGGACATTTCTAGCCATTTTTAGGACAAGGCCACAGCATTTTTTTCTTGAATAGCGAGCAAGTCTGGTGATAATGAAATGTCAGAGGGAGGGAAAAAAAAGAATGAAGAAGAAAAAAAAGGAAGTAATCCCATGCACCAAAATAAGACGTTTACCTCCTACCTTCCGAAGATAAGAAGTAAAGGAATGTATCAGTTCCAGCCCCACCTAGAGGAAGTGCAGTTCTGTCTTACTACAAGTCTTCGAGGATGAAAACAAAGAATTCTTTCAACCAGAACTTATTATTTTGAGTATCAATTTAAAATATTCACGATACACAACGTGACGTGCCGCATGAGAGTAAGGCATTTCCGCCAAATATATTTTATTTCTGTTTTGGGGACGGGATAAACGATACCATACACAATTAATCATAGACCAATTGATTTTTTATTTATTTTTTTGCTTTTCTTTCGCGGACGTCACAATACCGGCGGGAAATTTGAAAAAAATCTGAATTTTCTTTAATTTTTTATTTTTTCTTTAAATAAATGTCGGCGGGTCCACTATTCAAGAAAAAATGCTGACCTAATAGTTATTAAAAACATAATCGTTTTAAAGAAAGAATGTCACGAGACTGACAGTGCTCAGAAATACAATTTGATAAGAATAAACTGATAACTACACCTAAAAAATAAAGGACACAGTGGATCTTACCTGTCTCATTACCGGTGAAATACATAGACAGTAAGGAAAACCCTGTTAGTCGATTTTCATTTCATGTATTTTGTTAAGAATTTCCATCAGGTTAGCACAGTGCATTTTATTGTAATCTAATCAATGCTGAGTCTGTGGCCTTGCCCTTTTTAAGACCAAATATAAAGTGTTTTATAAAAGCCCTTCATATTCGCAGATAAGTTTACCTTATCGATTGCTCTTAAGAAAAGTTAATTATACGTAGCCTAAATCAAAGGTTAGGAAAGTTCCGCCGTATCACATGAATGCAGTAATTTAAGGATTTCACAGAATAGTAAAAGTACAGTTGATTTTGCACTTTCTCCAGATACAGTTTGATGACACGTAATCACTCGTTATGTAAGGCGAAGCTAATCAGAGGCCACAGTCAGGGAGAATGATCATCTAATGTAAGAAGTTGAACGGACTGTTTTTTGAAACGGAAAGTTGTTTCCATTTTCTTTTTTTCTTCTCTTTTCTAATGATGTTTATTACGATAAGTGGCATGTTAAGAAATAAAGATGAAGTCAGTCATACTTGCAGATATAGTAATGGTGATGATAATACAGCAATTTCCCTCAACATTCTCCACGCACGCTTGTGTGTGTGTATGTGTGTGCGTGTGTGTGTGTGTGTGTGTGTGTGTGTGTGTGTGTGTGTGTGTGTGTGTGTGTGTGTGTGTGTGTGTGTGTGTGTGTGTGTGTGTGTGTGAGTCTGTGTGTGCGTGTGTGTGAGTTTGTGTGTGCGTGTGTGTGTGCGTACAGACAGAAATTTATAATCTGTTTATTTAATGAAAGTTTTCTGCCGCGTCAACATCAAAGGTCATTAGCGGGGTATTCAAAATATAGGCCGTTCGCAGACTGACACAAATCCAGCCTTTCATTTTTTTTCAGCACGTCTCTCACACTTAGGATGTGGATAGAAGAAGGGGATGAAAAAGAGAAAGAAAAAGAAAGGGGGAGAAGCAAAGACCATGCAAAATTAGGTGGGGCGAGGGCTGAGGTCCAAGGTAGGAGTGATTCCCTACTTCATGCTTGTCTCCATGTGTGTAGATATGGTTTGCTGTGTCTTTCTGTCTCTTTTTCATCAGTTATTATTATTACTATTATTATTATTGTTATCACCATTACCATCATTATTATATCTTCATTACTATTATTATTGTTATGACCATTACCATCATTATTATATCTTCATTACTATTATTATTGTTATTATGATAATCATTATTATTGTCATAGTTATGATTATTGTCTCTCCCTCTCTTTATTATCACTTCCATTGTTATCATGATCATTATTACTATTATTATTATTATTGTCATTCTTATATTTATTAATTTTACTACCATTATCATCATTACTGCAATCATTATCATTATTACTGCAATCATTATCATTATGAATATGATCATTATTATCATCATTACTACTATTCTTATTAAGAATTATCATTATCTTTATTTTTTTAGCATTATCACTATTTACCATTATCATCATGGTTATCATTATAGTTACGGTTATCATTATTATCATCACCATTAGTATTACCATTTCTATTATCATTACAATTATTAATGTTACTATTATCAATGCTAATATTGCTATCATCAACTTTACTATTTGTATTCTTATCATTATCATTGTTATGATCATCATCATTGTTACTATTATCTTTCTTATATCAATGATTATCATCATAATCGATATTTTCATTATAATTATTACTATCATCATCATCGTTGTTATTGTTATTATCAATATGATTATAATTACTATTTTTAGTGTTATTACCATTATTCTTTACTATTGGTGTAATTATTATCACCATTCTTATTATCATTATTGCTATTATTATCATTATTCTGATCATCAGCAGCATTATTATTACTATCATCATAATCATTATCATTATTAGCATTACTAATAACGATTGGCATTATCTTTATTAATATCAGTATTATCATCATTATGATAATTATTGTCATCATTATCATTTCATTATTTTTATTACCATTATCATTATTATCAACATCATTATAGTCAAGGTGATGATGATAATGATAACGACAATGATCATAACGATAAGAAATATGATAAAGATAATAGTTATGACAAAATTATGAGATAATAATAATAGTGATGATAACAATGATAACTGAATATAATAATATGAGTGCTAATAGTAAAGATAATGATAATAACTATAATGATAATAATAATGATAATAACAGTGTTGATAACAATGATAATGTTAATAATAATAACAATGATAATAACAGCAATAATAAAAAAATAATGACTATAATAATAATAACAATGATAATAACAGTAATAATAACAATTATCGTTATTATAACAGTTATGATGATGATGATGATGAGCATAATAATACTGATAAAAGTAATGGTTATAATAATATTAATAATGAGGATAATAATAACAGTAATGATCATGATAATATTGATAATAAAAATAATAGTGACAACAATAATGATGATAATGATCGTAAAAGTTAACAATAATGATCGTAAAAGCTAACAATAATGATGATAATTTAGATGATAATGCTTATCATAATAGTGATAACGATAATAATAATGATAATGATGATGATAATAATAGCGATAATAACAATGATAATAATAATAATTATAACAATGATAATAATTACTATAACAATAACAATTACTATAGTAATAATAGTAATAACTATAATAATGATAACTGATAATAAGAAGGAAAGAACAATAATGATATTGCGAATGATTATGTTATCAAAAGTTATATGAAAATGTTATGCTAATGCTGGGCTAATCAAAATAATGATAAAAATTATAACTTCAATGCCCATAATGATATTAACTATAATAACAGTAACAACAATAGTCATCGTAATAACAAGTGTTTCTATGATGATATGGCAACGATTATAGTTATTATTATTACCATATTTCTTATATGCTTAATATTATTAGCAGCAATGATAATAATGGTGATAACTATAAAAATCATAATAGCAATCTTAATAATGTTTGCATTGATGATCTAGTATCGATAATGGTTATTTTTTATTGCCATCACTCTAATATGCTTATTTTCCGTTCACTTGAGTACAGAACTACTGATTCATATATAAGACTAACGGATATCTCTCGCCTGAAGTAAATTGACCGGACTTTTGCCGACCTAGCAATTCCACACCCAAATTACTGTATCACTTACCTTACACACTTTTCGAAATACTATTCTGTAACAATTCCACGAAGGCGGAGACACTCTTATTCTTTCCTACTGAAGACCTGGTGGTGAATTTTTCAATTTTCTATTATCAAGTTAGAACTTCCATAACGATACACCAGAGCCTCGAGCTATAACGAAGCTGGTAGGTTAGCCGTATGACTTGACAAAGCCCCTGGGGTAGAGGCTGATAAGATCCAGTGATAACATGATAAACAGTTACAGGTTAGACGAAACAACTGATGTTTTATGAATTGTTTTAGGGTTTATCAATTAACAGGAGGAATGATGTTGGGTTTGAAATGTATTTGTATTTAAAATATATCCTGTGCTTGAGA
>NC_091555.1:42392966-42395466 GCF_042767895.1 Penaeus vannamei
ATTATTATTATTATTATTATTATTATTATTATTATCATTATTATTTTTCTTATTATCATTATTATTATTATTACTATTGTTTTTATATTTCTTGTTATTATTTTTATTATTATAATTTTTGTTATTATTGTTGTTGCTGTTATTTTTATTGTTATTGTTATTTGTTGTTGTTGTTGTTATTATTATTATTATTATTATTATTATTATTATTATTATTATTATTATCGTTATCGTTATCGTTATCGTTATCGTTATCGTTATCGTTATCGTTATCGTTATCGTTATCATTATCATTATCATTATCATTATCATTATCATTATTATAATTATTGTTATTGTTATTATTATCATTATAACAATAATGTTTTAGTTTCATTGTTATTATTGTTTTTTATTTTGTTAGTTATGATATTATGTCTTGTAGATAATTTTATATCTTTGTGTGATCTTGCCCATTTATAAATAATTCTAATTAACATCTTCGATCCGGGCATTGGTTTCATATTATGAATTTAAAATTTTTTGTCATTATTTTTATTACATAGGTTTTTTTCTATTGATTTGTGTGCGCTCAGTGGTGTAGTAGTCTGAGGCGCCTGGATGCTGGTCTAGTTTGAGAGTTGGAGGCCCTCTGGTGCTTTGAGGGAATAGGACCCCAACCATTCCTAGCTCATTGTGAGGGATGGTGGTCTACAGAATCAATAGGTCCATGTTTTGCATCACTTGTTGTTTGTCCACCTTATTATATCGTCATTAAGTTTTGTTAATGTGGAGGAAACGGGGATTGTTCACGCTCTGAATCCTTATTTGGTAATTTTGTCTTGTTTTGTATGCTGATTGTAACAGATGGGTGTCCTTAGACTTAAGGGTTAAATTATATAATTTTGTCTTATTTGTTTTGATATATTTAGTATCCCAGTTGTAATATATATAGAGTTATATTTTTTCAAGCAAAAGGTTTATTGTGTGATAAGGACTTTGGTGAGGGAAGATGAATGAATTTAAAGAATTTAAAATTATCTAGTTAAAGAATGACTAATTACCAAGGGAGAAAATGAACAAAGTGAGGAAATAATATTCTGAAAATCAATGGTATTGAGTATTAGTTCAGTATCCAGTAATTGTTCATTATTATTTAATTTTGAAAAACCTTCTTGATTGCTGTATTGAACTCTGCTTTGAAGAAAATTATTGAAATTTTCAGGAAAAAATATAAGGAATAGGATATCAGTTTAATTTCACTGCCAGTATATTCAGCGTAGCATAGCACGCTGTATTTTGTATTACAACTGATATTGTATATTGTTGTGGAAAGTACAACTCGTATTTTGTTTCTGAGTTTAATGTTTTTAAAAGTTTGAATTGATCATTCCAGTAGTTTGGAAAAGAATTTAAGGTTGCACAAATATAATGGGAAAAATAAGAATATGCATAGTAAGTATCATATTTTATTCTTCATAAATGAACTGTTAGGACTAAAGAATGTATGAAACTTTAGAATTGTAAAATATTTGTATAAGAAGTTATCAACGATAGGTGTTTGTCAGTGTAACTTTAAAAAGAATCTGAAAAGAAAAAAGTTCATCTTTAGTAGCTGTTACTTGTTTTTATGGAGTAGGAATCAGTTGTCTTTAGTCTGATGCATATTTCTAAAACATGCTTTTTAATGACTTAAGCTTTAAAACAGCCTTAATGATTGCTAAATGGTGAATAAAATCAGAGTATTAAGCAGTAAAGGAGGAAGCAATAATGATTGAAGCTGAAATTTAATAATTTTTACTCTTGGTTGTAGAGTTAATTATTACATATATATTATTAATATATAATATATCTATCATATCATTTATGTATTCATTACTAATCATCACTATCATTATCATTTAATGTATTTTGTATGTTGCAATACTTCTCTTCACATTATGGAGAATGCTCAGTGTATGCATACACAAAACTCCCCTATCATATTATGCAATATCTCTGATTTTGTATGTAACTGGAACAATGGCTGTATATAGAAAGTTTTCAGGACCTGTAAGCAAGTGTTTTTTTGTAAACATCAAATTATTAAAAGTATACATATATCTTTGTTTATCAGAAGTTAATGGCATAATTAAATACTTTATAACAAGATTCTCACTTTATTTAAGGTACCAACCTGCCGGTGTTTGAGAGTTTTGAGGATGGAGTAGACCAGTACGAGCTTACAGGTCTCTCTCGAGGTGGTCAGCAAATGGCCAAGCTCAAGATCAACTACAAGAGAGCCATTGAGCTGCTTGTGGATCTGGCCTCTCTGCAAGCCTCCTTCGTTACACTTGACAACGTTGTGAAGCTTACCAACCGTCGTGTGAATGCCATTGAGCACGGTGAGTTTCCTTTAGCATTATGTGCCTGTAGGAGATTAATGAAGGAAGGTGTTATTTAGATGAGAACCATTTTATCATTTAAGGAAATATTTCTTTGTTAAATAGGTAAGTATATTATTATTAGGTAAGTAATTCAC
>NC_091555.1:42415466-42417966 GCF_042767895.1 Penaeus vannamei
TGACCTTTCAAATTGCCCTGTTCAGTTACATACATGTGGCAACTGAGGTGGCTCCTATAATGTATTTTATAAGAACTGCCCTGCCAATAAGCTTGAACATGAGTTAGCAGTTCTCAGATTCAAGCTAGGCTTCACTTTATGTGAGGCCAGACAGGAAGCAAGGCAACAAGGTTTATCTCTTCTTATTCCAAAACTGTCCTTCACTCTGCTCCTCTCTCATCTTCTCAAGATGTCACAATATCTCCCCCAGTATCTTTTTCCTCTACATCAAACTATCCTACCTCTGCTCTCCCTCTCCCCCAGTGAAATTCCTTTTCCAATCTAAATCCAAAAACTCCAATCTTTACCACTTCCAAGATACCTATCCCTCTAAACTTTATTTGTTGTGCCAGGTAACCTAAACATTCCACTCCACCTTCTCCTATACCTTCCCTTCTTCTGTGTTTCAGATATCTATCCTCTCTTGTCCTCCTCACAAGAGAACCTTTGTTTCTCAGTCCTATGCACCCAACTCTTGAAGACATCCAAAACTTCCTAAACATGGCCCATGAGAACACTCTATTCCCTCATCCACCATCCAATCCCTCTGTTCCTACTCCATCTACATTTAAAGTATTTACCGATATCCATCCTTCCCCTCCTCAAGTTCCCCCCCCACTTCCCTTCTTCCTACACACTCCCAAGACACCCTATCCTCTCTACCGCTCCCACCTGAATGCTCACGCAAATCCCTTCTGTCAAAAGTGTTCTCCAGACCCCTCCCCTCCTGGCTCTCTTCCTGATACTTCACCGCCTTCCCCAGTCCCCTTTTATCATCCCCTAATCTATGCTCTACTTCATTTGCTCCTCTCTTTTCCCTTTCATTACCACACTCTCCTATGACGCCCTTAAATTTTTGACATTCAACACTCCCCCGGATTCTTCTCCTCCTACTTCTGCGACAGCCATCTCTGTATTCCTTGAGTAATGTCCCTATTCCTTCCCCAGTCACAGATACACTGCAGTTCACATAATCACCCTTTCCTTTTTATTAATCTCTGCTCTACTTCATTTGTTCCCTTCTTTTCCCTTTTCACTACCATACTGTCCTATATTGCTGTCTTATCTTTGACATCAAACACATTTTATCTTACTCTTTAACTGTTCTTTGCACTTTTTGCCATAATACTTTACCATAGTGTTATATAAACTTTGATGTCTAGCACATTTATTTGTTCTAACCATTAACCATTTACTTACATCAGACTAATCTGATCAGGCAAAACTGAACTGATTACATAAACATTAGGCAGGCTTTGTCATATTGATAAAATATGAGTTTAGCAGCAGTTGAGAACTTGTTTTATGGAGAGTACAATAAATTGATTAAAGGGACTAATGGAAAGGGTGCCCAATGTCATTGAATCTAATATAATGTAGAAGACCATTCTGATTGCTTTAAATTTACTATCTAGTATCTGAAGGCAAAGGCAAAGTTGAAGAGAAATTTTTGGCTTCACATTCATCTAAAACATGGACAAATGGAAGGATTGGTATCATTTGTTTCCTTGCAGAAAGCTGTGGTGTACAGGCAGTTGTAGATGAAATATAAGTGGGAGTCAGTGTAGTTCACCTAAAAAATGTTTCCAGCTTCAGTTGTTGGCATTGATATTTAACTATGATAAGACTACCTCTGCCAGAAAAAATATAATGTGGAGCAATGTAATAAATAATATATGTCTCTCCAGAGTGCACTGCTTGATTCATTAATGCAGGAATCTGTCATATGGTGGTTCCTTTAATCAAAGGCTTATCAATAGTATGGTAATTTCATATCTGTAAGACAAACTGCAAAATTTTAATAATCATAGTTCCTTGGTCTGGAACATTTGGCCTTAGTTTTCTAAATGTTTTTGTTTCATATATATATATATATTTTTTTTCAAATAGAAAATTTTTCAGTACAGTGTCAGCAGAAATGATAAGTACCCATGCCGAGAAGAAACATTCATGAGCGACTGCAGTATTTCACCAACCTTTACTTACAAGGCATTGAAACCATAGTCAAGTTGTGTGCAATCATCCTTTATTATACCTAGTATGAAGAGCCAGACTATATCCATCTGGAGTTGTCCTAGAAAGGAATGTTGTGTCTTTCTCTATCTCCTTTTTCCATTGCATTTTTTTGTTGTTTTCATCAACAATATTCATATTGATTCATCTCGTTTCCATCACTTTTTGTACATCTGGAAGTATTCTGCATCTATATTACTTAACCTTAAATATATGTAAAATTTTCTCTCCTTTTTAAAATTTCCAGTCCTTTGGATTATGAAATTTTAGTATTTAGGGTTTAGGTAGCCATTGCAAAATGTATGGTAATCAGTCAACCAACCAACCAAACAGTCAAACACACACTCTCTCATTTCTTTTCTCAAAGAAAATGTTAATGAAACAGTAAAAAAAATAATTTCCGCCTGTTTCCTACTGATTTCTGTGTTGTTACAGTAAATTTATATCT
>NC_091555.1:42440466-42442966 GCF_042767895.1 Penaeus vannamei
CGCTTCTAAACTGGCAGTAAGTAAGCATGTGGGTCTACACCAGGTCATCATCACTACTAGCTACTGTCTGGGGCGGGGCGGCAGGACCTCACCACCCCGCCGCACTCACGCCTGGTCCGTGGGCACCTCGTGTGGATGCGGCTGCGGGGCCTGCTGGAGGTGCTGTGGGAGGGCAGCCGCGGGTGGAGGCTGCGACGGCGGCTGCGGCATCATGTCCACCAGCACCAGCCCCTTGTCTTGGCTCACCCACGCCTGCGGCTGCGGCTGTTGTTGTTGTTGTTGTTGTTGTTGTGATTGCTGTGGTGTTTGAGGCTGTTGTTGGTGGTGGTGTTGTGGTTGCTGTTGGTGTGGCTGGTGGTGGTGGGCGTGCGGGGGCGGCGGGCGAGGGCGGCGGCGGGCGGAATGCGCCACGGAGCGGTGCGTTATGAGGCAGTTGCGGTTCTTGCAGACCTTGCCGCAGATGTCACACGTCACGGTCGCGCCCGGCTGCAGGTGTTGGTCGCGCAGGTGCCGCGTCATAGAACCGCGATTTGAGAAAGACTTGAAACAGAACATACACTGGTTGTCAGGGGGCGCCACCCCCGCCCCCCCTGCCTGCTGGTGCCCGGGCGGGGCCGGCCACGCGAACCCCCCGGGGAAGGCGGGGGCGGGGGCAGTGAGGTGGCCCTGGTTAGGGGCGGCGGGCAGGCCGAGGCGGGCCTCACATTCTGGGTCCTCGCGGCCTGCAACAGGAGAGACGCCCGTAAGTGAGGCCTGCGCCACCACCTGCTACACACACACTAACACTGGACTACAGGGCAAGGCTACTCCACTACCCCCGCCCCCTCCCCCCCAGGGTCCGCGCCCCCCCCGCGCCCCCCGCCCCGCACCCCGCGCCCCGTCACATGAACTGCTGGAAGGCCCGCTGCGCCTCGCCGCCCGCGGGGCTTCCGGCCTCGCCCTCGCCCATCGCCACTCCGCCCAGGGACGCGCTCGTCAGCGGCGGCGGCGGCGGCGAAGGGGCGCTGCGGCCGCCAGCCGCGACCCCGGGGGCGGAGGCCGCCAGCGCCGCGGGCGTGAGCGCGGAGGAGTGGTGGTGGAGCGACGAGTGGTGGGCGGCCAGCAGGAGCGCCGGGTGCGCCTCGTAGCGGATGTCGGCGGCCAGCAGGGGGCGGTGCAACATGCTCTTGTGCTTGATGAGCGCACCGCGGTTCTTGCACCACTTCCCGCACAGCTCGCACGGCAACGACCCGGGTTCCACGTGTTTGTCGCGCTCGTGCCGCTTGCGGCTCCCGACCGTGGAAAACACTTTGCCACAAAAGCCGCAGCTGCGGCAACACTCACATGTACAGTGACTCGGGTGCGGCTCCCAGCCCGCGCCGGTCTTGGGCTCTGCAAAAGAGAGAACAACTCTTACGCCCTCGCCTGCAGTGCTGGCCACGCCCGCCCACAGGCCAGCGGGGCATCGCCCACCCGCCCACCTACACACCACCACCACCACCAGCCTGCTCACCGCTCTAACCTCCACCACTACTGCTGTTCCTCCACCACCTGTGCGCCCTGTGCTCGCTCCTGCAAGGCCCGCCCTCCGCAGCCCTGCCCTGCCGTGCCCGGCCTTCCCGGTCCTCCTCGCCTCTCTTCTCCTTTCTCTCCCTCTTCCTCCTTCCCTCTGCACCTGCACCTTCTACTTCCTCAACCTTAAGCTGGCAATACTCCCATTCTTACTGAAGCGTTGCAACTATGCAGACCTCGCCTTGCGTCTATCAACAACGTTATGGGTGGACTGAGCTCGTCTGTGTGTGTGTGTGTGTGTGTGTGTGTGTGTGTGTGTGTGTGTGTGTGTGTGTGTGTGTGTGTGTGTGTGTGTGTGTGTGTGTGTGTGCGCGCGCGCGCGTGCGTGTGCAGCTGGGGATGCATATTCGTGTACGTGAAACTGAGCATGTGTGTGCATATGCATCTACAGGTGCATGTACATGTGCGTGTCGTGAAATGTACACACAGAATCCTCCATCACTCAAGAAAGGAGCATACGTTTGAAAGGACAGAACATGGCGCCCGCCCTGCACGGCCTCCATCCCAGACCACTAAAAAACCTCGACCCTCAACAAGCCGACAAGACCAGACTCCAGCACCTCGACGCGGCTGCGGCGGTACTCCTCTGCGGCTTCGAGTCCTTTGCCCTCTCGGAGTTTCTCTTGCGAGGAGCGACAGTAAAAACAGGAAAACGACAACAATCACCATTCCTTTCCAAACACATCGTTGCAACATGCGCGCAATGCAATGCAATACGGGGCGGAGTCACTTGTGCAGCGTCCAAGATGCAATGACCAACAACTGGAATTTCCACCAGCCTTTGACGACGTGCTTCCTCGCTGCGATTTCAAACGCGTCGCGATGCCAGGAAGAGAGAGAGAGGGGAGGAGAGAGAGAGGGGAGGAGAGAGAGAGAGGGGAGGAGAGAGAGAGGGGAGGAGAGGGGGTGGGGGAAGGGAGGGAGCAAAGGAGGAGGGAGGAAGATGATA
>NC_091555.1:42450466-42467966 GCF_042767895.1 Penaeus vannamei
GGCTCCCCCCACCACACTTCCAACACCTCCCCGCTCTCCTGCTTCACCCTGGCACCACCACCTGCGGGAACAAACATCGGTGAGCGACGCCACCACACTACCAGCCAGGCCTACCATCGCTACCACTACCAGCCAGGCCTACCCTCGCTACCACACTACCACTACCAGCAAGGCCTACCCTATATACACACCAATCTACTGACCACGAACTACACCTACTCCCCTACTCCCTCACTCCAAACCAAGTCCCCAAATTTACCCTTTGCATCTATATTACAAGGCGGAGAAAAATCCCGAACTCAGATCCTCCCTTTCTCCCACTTCCGAGCCAAACCTACCTACCAAACCAACGATCTACACTACCAACCATGCCTACTAACTACTAAGGCCACCAGAAGTCACCTCACCTCCATTCTGGTCTCTAAGTGCACCTACTCTCCCGAAAATGTCAACCACACAACCAACTACCACCTTTCTCTACTACTACCACCCTTTTCTACAATCAGTACTGCAATAAGGCCTACTACAGGTACCAAAAGACAAACAAACAAACGAACTCTTGTATCTTACTATTACTACTACTGTTACTAGTACTAGCCCCGTCATAAACAGCCCAATTGCATTTTAATTACCGTAACTATTAGCTAAGTCTTACGAGACTAGTTAGCACTGAAGCGGAAACACCTGAGGGTTCCAGACCATCACACCTTCGCGCTACCGCATTTCTTTAAAAACTCCTTTTCAACTTTATTACTATTAATACTATTATTACAGCGAACATGGATTTCATTTAATATCAACTTAATAAACAATTCCTCGTATATATTCTTATTAAAGCAACGTAGCTCATAACTACTATCACTACTAGTACTACTACGAATACTACTACATCTACTACTACTACTACTACTACAATTACTACCATTACTAAAAGTACGTCCCTCCAGCAGTTACTAAACTACGTCTATCTTACATTATATCACATGTTAAATCCATCCCTAGATCCATTATACAACACATAAATAATACAGACCATGCACTGCTTTTAACAACCCTGGGAAACAGAACGATCCTGCCATACTCCATAGAGAACACCATGGATACTGTAAACCTCACTGACCTATTGTGAAGAGAGAATTCACCTAAGGTTCATTTTCACTGTATGCCAAATGCCTCTTTCACCCACACGTGACCCGTGTTTCATTCACCACAAGCGCACATTAACCCGCTATATACAATGGCATGTCACATCACGACAGTCATGCACATTTGTTCAGTAAATTTATGGTAGAACTCCAATAGAGAGAAGGCCTAACGGACATATCCCAAGAGTAACATCCTATTTTTGCGTTTGACTTTTCGATCTTGTTCTTACATAACAATTTTCAAACTATACACCGATATCTACACAAATATAGATCGGCATATGGCACATACATACTCATCAAATTTACATACACACGCATGCTCCACCCAGGCACGCAAACATACATACATACATACATACACACATACATACATACACACACACACACACATTCTCTCCCCCCCCTCCTCTCTCTCTCTCTTACACATACACAAACACACACACATCAATTCATTCTTCCATTCATTCAAACTCACTCACACCTCTCCTCTCTCTCTCTCTCTCTCTCTCTCTCTCTCTCTCTCTCTCTCTCTCTCTCTCTCTCTCTCTCTCTCTCTCTCTCTCTCTCTCTCTCTCTTTCTCTCTCTCTCTTAAGAACCACAAATATAAAACAGTCCTTTTTCTAACAGCCGACCGACACAATTAATTGATGTGTACAACGAATGCACTATCTTTATTGAAGATTCTGTCGACATTGTTAAATATGAGCGTTCTCATCACTCTCACATTTCAATCCAAAGATTAACTGGCATTTCTAATTCGTAAATAAACAACTAAATAAATAAACAAAATCCTAACACAACTCCAAAACGAAGCCTACATGATCTAGCCACAAAGACGATCGAAACACAATTCGATTCCCTTTAGACAGAATCAGAAACTACTATCGGTTTCACTACTTAAAGCCCGAGATAAAAAAAAAAAATAATAATAATAGCGATAAAAAAAAAAAAAAAAATACAACAGCTTTCCACATCTTTCACATTATGGAAAGTAACACAATGATTTGTATTCTACTTTTTTGATGCGAGGATGCACTTAAAGAGTTCGTCAGCTGCAGAAAACACTTTAAATAGTTATCATTGTCACTTAATCACCAAATCATCAATTCATCATTATCACTAATCTGTTATAAACCACGGATAATTAGCAATCTTTCACTAATCATCAACAACCTGTTAATCTGTCACCAATCACTAACAGCCTCTTAAGTGCATCGTCGCCTCGGTAAACAAAATAAACAACAACAACAATAATAATAATTACAAAAATAACAAGAATAATAATTAACAGAAAAGAAAACATAGCAACCTTCGACATTTTCACAAAAGAATAGGAAGACAAAAAAACACGAATAACCAATCGTCTTTTCTCCCTGTTCTCTTACTTTCATTCCTCTATTTTCTTCTCCCTTTCTCCCTTCTGTCCATGCCATGTGTGCCATCTTCTGGGTTGTTTACCTACCTTGTTTGTGTTGTCTCCCTGTGTTGATGCTTGTTTGTTTCCATTGTTTGTGCTGTTTACCGGTATTACCATGTTCATTACCTTGTTTGTGTTTACTTGTTTATCTTGTTTGTGTTGTTTACCTGTTTATTGACCTTGTTTGTCTTATTTACCTGTGTTGTTTTCATGTGTATTGACCTTATTCTGTTATTCTGTTGTTCATTTTATTTATGCTGTTCTCTTCATATAGGTTTGTCTACTTGTACTGTTTTCGTGTAAAATTTAATTTGTCTGTGTTATTACTTGTTTACTTAAGCATCGTGTTCTTTATTTTTGTTCGTTTTCTGTTTATTCAGCTTGCTTTTATTGTCTACGTTTATTTGTCATCTTTCTGGTATTTTCATTTTGTGTCATTCGTTTATATATTTTTTTTACTTAGTTTTGTTTTCCTGTCTGTTTACCATACTTGATTTGTTTCGTTTTGTTGTTTTCTTGTGTATTTACCTTGTCTGCGCTGATTCATATTCTCTCTCTCTCTCTCTCTCTCTCTCTCTCTCTCTCACACACACACACACACACACACACACACACACACACACACACACACACACACACACACACACACACACACACACACTCCCCCCCCCACACACATACATACAGACTCCTCCCCCTATCCTTCTCCCACCTTCCTATCCTATCTGCTTCCAGTCCCTATTTCACCCCTTCCTCTTATTTCTTCCATCTCTTGTTCCTAGTGCGTGCCCTCCCCCCCAACCCTGCCGCTCCCTTTACCCCCCCCCCCATAAAAAACAACCATTTCTTAAAATAATAATCATGATAAAAAAGAAATAATAATAAATAATAAAAAAATAAAATAAATAAAAAATAAATAAATAAAAAATAAATAAATATCAATAATACATATACATATATACACACAGGATCCGTCACCAGTGGGAAAAAAAGGGAAAATAATTGGTTTATTTACTTACATGTATAATGGGTGTTATGGCGATTCATTTTTTTCCTTTCTTTCTTTCTTTCTTTCTTTTTGTTATATATATTTTATTTTTTTCTCGTCTCATTCATGGGAGATTTAGGACTGTTACTTACTTGGCTCTGTCCAAAGCTACTGTAAAAAAAAAGATAACAGGAGGAAAAGAGGAAGTGGAGCAAAGGGAAGAAATACGAGACACCCAGGAAGAGGAGGAGGAGGTAGAGGAGGAAGAGGAAGAGGAGGAAGAAGAGAAGCGGGAGGAAGAATAAGATGTGGAGGAGGAGGAGGAAGAAGGAAGAGGAGGAAGAATAAGCGGAGGAGGAGGAGGAGAAGGAAGAAGATGAGGAGGGGGAGGAGGAGAGGAGGAGAGGAGGGGGAAAGAGTAAAGGGAAAAAATAGAAGGAATCCAGGAAGAAAAAAGTTTGAAAATGCCGACGAGAGGAGAATAAGGGCGAAACGAAGGAAAGAGATAGGAGATGACTGTGATGACAAAGAAAAATCACGATCACAATTAAGCTCAGAATTAGAAAGAAGGAAAACACGAGCAAGGGAAAGCCAAAGAACCAGTAACATAAAAAAAAAGAGAAAGACCAAAAAAAGAAAAAAAAAAGAAAAAAAAAAAAACAAAAAGTGACAACAACAAGGAGAGAAAGTAGAAACGGAGTGCCAACGAGGCTGCGACCGGACTGAGAAGGACTTACTGCCGCCTTCTGTACTTACGGCTTGGTCACGGCAAGGAGTCGCGAGAGGAAAGAGCCATACAAGCAAGTCTGCAATCTAGGTAAGCTAAGCACAAACAAAAACACATCGACTGACACGCACATACACAAAGGCATTTACAATCATATGCATACACGCGCGCACACACACAAAAAATCATAAACACACAAATTCACAAGCACACATAATCACACACACATAAACAGACACACACATTCATAAGCACACATAAACAAATACACACATAAACAAGCACACGCACTAAACGCAAATAAACACCTTCACCGAGCCAATCAAACAAAGAACAAACACAAACATACAAAGACGCTCACACAAACACTCAAATACACCTACACCAACACAATCGCACTTACACACAAAAAAAATCAAAAGCCAAAAATAAGCTTCCAATTTCGCCATTATTCGCAGCGAGAAAACTGCAAACCTCTGTACGCAAGAAACGGAACAATACCTTCCCATTAAACTTCCGCCTCCAGTGCAGTGTGTGTGCGAATATCAGGTCCTCGTCGCGTGAGGGCAAAACAGACAGACCCCTTTCATTAAGCCTCCTCGTGATTTTGTGGATGACCATATACGCCTCTTAAATTTTGCGTCCGCGCTCTCTCCTTTTGTGTTTATACCCGCGGTCCCTTAAATGCTTGGAACTGCGCGCGCTCTCTCTTTCTCCTTTGTGTTTATACCCGCGGTCTCTTACATGCTTCTAACTGCGTTTTCTCTCCTTTTGTGTTTATACCCGCGGTCTCTTAAATGCTTGGAATGGCGCTCTCTCCTTTTATGATTACAGTTGCCCTCTGTTCTTTGTTTACACCTGCGCTCTCTTCTTAATTATTTACACTCACGGATTATACTTCATTCTATTTTCTTTTCGTGAGGCCCATTTAATTATCTTAATTGCTTTTCATGTCAAATATTTGTTTTCAGTTCCTGGAGTACATTTCCCTCCGTGATATTTTCTCTTCACACTGCTCCTTTTCCCGACGTTCATTTATTTACTCATTTGCTTTATTTTTTCATTTACTCATCCGTGTACTCAACTGACTCATTGATTCTGTTTATTTCTCAGATGGAGATGTTTAGGCCAAGTTTTCCAAGATGTGTCGCGAGAAATACGATGATGGCGGACATGATATCAACCATAGCAAGAAATACAATCAATACAATAATAATAATAACAATAATAATAATAATTATAATAATAAAAATACTAGCTAATGATGATGATGATAATGATAATAATTGGCTGATGATGGTAATGATAATAATCCTCATTAACTAGATCATGATAACCACGATGAAAGTTACAGCACACACACACACGACACACGTCTGACACACAATTTGATCATGTTCTTGTAGGCCAAAATCTAAGTGTAAAGTTCGAGTATAACTACCATTACTTGGCCTTCGAAAAATGATGTAAAACACTAAGAAAATAGCAATAACAGAATAAAGTTCAGAAATACCAAATGTAATATTATCTCTTCCTATAAGCAATTATTCAAAAATAAAACCTTTCTATTCCTCAGTATGTGATTAAGGATAATAATTCGGGCATTTTATTTTCATCTTATTGGCATATTTAGAAATGTATGTAGAAATGCGAGCGGGTAAATGCAAGTGAGTGTGCGTGTATGAATGAGTGAGTGGATCAGTTAGTGAGTGTATGTGAATGTGTGTCTACCTTATACACATACGTACCGTATACAAGTACCGCGTGTGTGTGTGCGTGTGCGTATGTGTGAATGTGTGTGAACGTGTGTGTGTGTGAATGTGTGTGTGTGTGAACGTGTGTGAACGTGTGTGTGTGTGTGAATGTGTGTGTGTGAATGTGTGTGTGTGAACGTGTGTGTGTGTGTGAATGTGTGTGTGTGTGTGTGTGTGTGTGTGTGTGTGTGTGTGTGTGTGTGTGTGTGTATGTGTGTGTGTATGTGTGTGTGTATGTGTGTGTGTGTGTGTGTGTGTGTGTGTGTATGTGTGTGTGAATGAGTATGTGTGAATGTGTGTGTGAATGTGTGTGTGTGTGTGTGTGTGTGTGTGTGTATGTGAATGTGTGTGTGAATGTGTGTGTGAATGTGTGTGTGTGTGTGTGTGTGTGTGTGTGTGTGTGTGTGTGTGTGTGTGTGTGTGTGTGTGTGTGTGTGTGTGTGTGAATGTGTGCTTATGTGAATGTGTGTGTGTGTGTGTGAATGTGTGTGTGTGTGTGTAAGTGAATGTGTGTGAATGACTGTGTGGAATGTGTGTGTGTGAATGTATGTGAATGAGTGTGTGTGAATGTATGTGAATGTGTGTGTGAATGTGTGTGTGTGAATGTGTGTGTGTAAGTGAATGTGTGTGTGTGAATGTATGTGTGAATGTGTGTGAATGTGTGTGTGCGTGTGTGTGTGTTTCCGAGTGCATGCGTGCGGGCAAGCAATACGTTCACACGACGCCTGGTTCATCTTTCATTCCGACAAAGAGGAAATAATGTCACTTTCCTTATGTGTGTATTAAATCTTTATTTGTTAGTATAGATTTAAAACATTTAACAAATAATATACAGCAATATCTATGGCAATATCTCAATAGTTTTATTTTTGTTTCTCTTCTTTACAATAATATATATATATATATCAACAATATCTCTTTCTCAAACTCTGTAGCAGGAAACAATAATCACATTTTCCTGATAACATATCCCTCCCTCTCCCTTATCTTTTTTTATTTCCTTTATCAACCCTCCCCCTCTCCCCCCTTTCCCTCCCCCCCCCACCCCCCTTGTACAACAAAGAGGGGGGGGCGGGAGGGAGGTTTACAGCTAAGAGTCAACAAGACAACAAGGTGAGTGTGTAGAACAACCAGTTTTTTTGTGCTTTTAAACATGATGAAGCAGGAATAGCCAGCAATCGCTCTTTTTTTCCTTCTTCTTCTTCTTCTTTCTATCTTCCCTTCATCTTCTATTTCTTCCTCGCCTTTCTCTCTCTCTCTCTTCGCCTTGCAGGTAACTTCGATTTTGAGGCGGCGACCCCTTCCTCTCTCTCTCTCCCTTCTCTTCCTCTTCCCTCTTTCTCTTTTCATCTTCCTCTCTCCCTTCCCATCATCCCTCTTTTACCCCCTCCCCTTTATTTGCCTCTCCCTTTCCCCTTCTCTCTCCCTCTCTTTTTTTTTTAACCTTCCTACTTTTCCCCTCTTTACCTCCCCCTTTCCCCACTTTACCTCTCCCTTTCCCCTTCCTTTCTTCACTCTTCCTATTTTTCCCCTTCCATCCCCCTCTCTTTGCCTCCTTTCTCACCCCCCCCCCCACCCCCTTGGCTCGGAGGGGTCGCTCACCTCGTCTCACGCGCGGGCACGCTGGTAGAGTTGCCTATTCGGGAATATGCGACATTGGAAACACTTTTAAATCACTTATAGTTAGTTTCTTTTCTCCTTTGGGTCTCTCTCTCTTTCTTTCTTTCTTTCATGTTTCAGTCGTTTCACCTTTTTTTCAACCTTCTTGTTTTTTTGTTTGTTTTTGCGTCTGTCTGTCTACATGTTTCTTTGCTATTCATATACACTTTTGTACAACGCAAGAAACATTTTATTTCTCTCTCTTTCCTTATCCCGTATTCTCTCACTCCACTGTCGCATATTTCCCCTCTTCGTGTGTGTATCTCCCCCACTTTCTGCCTCTTTCCCTTTCTCCTCCATTTCCTATTCCTTCTCCCACCGACGCGACAGACATACGTGCCCATGCATCATATGTACCTTTTGTGCATGCCCTAGACCCGCCTCTCGCGCCTCTCCCTTACCCCTCCCCCCCTCCCCCTTCCCCTGCCCCCATGGGATCAGGGAGGGAGTGCGTGTCTTGACCCCCTCCCCTCCCTCTATGCCTCCCCCCTCCCCCCGGCCCCGCCCCACTGGCCCCCGCCCCCCCACTCGCCCCCACCCTGCAGCCACCAGAGCCAGCCAGCAACTCATGGTACTTGGTCATGCTATGAAGACCTTCTCTGCTCCGCCACAGCACAGTCATGCATGCTTCATCACACACGCACACACATACACACAAACACGACTCGTTTGGCAAAAAATATAAGATATTACAAAATAACAAAAAAAAAAAAAAAAAACTTTCTTGTGTCCTTAACGTACACCAAAAAAACAGACATACATCCGCCACCTCCACTTCCCGTACACACACACACACACACACACACACACACTCACACACACACACACACTCACACACACACACACACACACACACACACACACACACACGCAAGGCCGGCGCTCGCTGGAATGCGAGGGCGGTATAACATATTCATTAACTGGCAACGAGCGCTCGGTGCAAGCAAGCACTCTCGGTCGTACTTACATGTACTTACAAACGCAAACAAACATACGCACTAAACACAAATACAGACAAACATTTAAACAGCAACACATTCAAATACACTCTAACACACATGCATACCTAAACACACACACACACACACACATACACACACGCACATACACACACACGCACACACACACGCACACACACACACACACACACACATACACACGCACACATATGTAAGTTAAATGTACTCTGAAACTTGTATATTTTTTTTCACTTCTTTGGCATAATAAAATGAATCTCATCTCTCTTCCTCAGCACATAAGAACTAATGTAAATTTTAATAACAAATGAACAAAGAAACACCGCGTTATGCCTAAAATAACGAAAAATTCATTCACAACTCAAGTAAACAAAATATATAAAAAATGAATAATAATAATAATAATAACAACAGTTACTACAACAGCAATATAATAATAATAATTATTATTAAAACAACAACAGATACTACAACAAAATAATAATAATAATAATAATAATAATAATAATAATAATAACAAAATAATAATAATAACAAGAAAATAATAATAATAACAATAACAATGATAAAAACATTAATAAATAACGACCCAAAATATAACATCCACCGAGAGACCGTTCCAGATCTTTCCAGAATCGCGAGCATAATTCAGAAGAGTTTCATACAAGTTCTCGGAGAAGTACTGCCGCCTCGGAATCAATCTGGATCTACAGTGTGTGTTGTGTGGCTTGGCGAATGGCTTTCTGTGCCGTTAAAACACTGGCATTCAGATATAGAAACGAACACAGAAATACACGCCAGAAAGACGGACACATACACAAACAGAGACGTACATATGCGCAAACAAATACAAACTTAAATATCCGCAAACAAATACATACGTACATATGCGCAAACAAATACATACGTACATATACGCAAACAAATACACACTTAAATATCCGCAAACAAATACATACGTACATATGCGCAAACAAATAAATGCGTACACAAGTTGAGATATACACATGCGTAGAGGACATACACTCACACATTCAACTGCCATTGTGTTTCATCTTTTTAAATGTATTCATGTGTGCTTCTATCTGTCTACATCTATCAAACTATAAATCTATCTTCATTATTTATCAAACTATCAATTTATCTACATTATTTATCAAACTATCAATTTATATATCAATCAATATATGGACCTATCTCTCTATCAGTTAAACTATCTATCTATCAATCAAACTATCATCTATCCATCTATTTATCTATATCAATCTATCAATCAATCAAACTATCTATCCATCCATCTATCAATCAATCAATCTATACAACTATCTATCTATCTATCCATCCATCTATCTCTCTATCTATACATCCATCCATCTATCTATCTATCTACGTCCGTATGTCTGTCTATTAGCCACCCACCTTCGCCCATTCATAATGTACGGTAATGGTGGCATCGGAATGTATACAAATTCAATACTTTTCACGTCATGGCACCACGTCATATGGATCTGTGGCGGTAGGTCGGCAATTTGTGTCTCTGACGTCATGTACGCTCTTTTCATGAATGTGTATGCGTATTGTGTGTGTGTGTGTGTGTGTGTGTGTGTGTGTGTGTGTGTGTGTGTGTGTGTGTGTGTGTGTGTGTGTGTGTGTGTGTGTGTGTGTGTGTGTGTGTGTGTGTGTGTGTGTGTGTGTTGTAGGTGCGTGTGTGTGTGTATGTATGTGTGTGCGTGTGTTTGTGTGTGTGTATGCCTGCGTATGTATACGTCTGCGTCCATGTGTGTGTGTGTGCATGCTTATATGTACGTATGCCACGTCCGTCTCCATGAGCGTGTGTATGTACGTCTCGGAACGCGTGACGAGCAGGCGTGACCAGGCAGACGAGGCGGTCACGACCTGCGCTACGACCTGCTCAGCGTTCCTCCTTCCCCACTCCTCTCCCTTCCCTAATCAGGTACAATCACCCTCGTCTTCTTTTAATAATTTCGGGATTCTAGTCTGATACTTTCATTGATATCTCTATTTCTTTTTTGTTCTTTTTTGTAATTTCAAGTATGTGTTTCTGTCTATGTCTATGTGTCGGGCTGTCTGTCTCTTGTCTGTTTGTCCGTCTGTCTCTAATCCCCCCCTCTCTCTCTGAATATCTCTTATTCTCTCTCTCCCTCTCTCACTCTGATTATCTATCTCTGATTCTCTCTCTCTCTCACTCTGATTATCTATCTCTGATTCTTTCTCTCTCTCTTTCTCACTCCTTCCTCTCTCTCTCTCTTTCTCCTTCCTCTCTCTCTCTCACTCCTTCCCCTCTCTCCCTCTCCTTCCCTCCCTCCCTCTCTCTTTCTCTCCCCTTCCCTCCCTCCCTCCCTCTTTTCTCTCTCTCTCCCCTTCCCTCCCTCCCTCTTTCTCTCTCTCTCTCCTTCCCCCCTCCCTTTCTCTCTCTCTCTCCCCTTCCTTCCCTCCCTCCCTCCCTCTCTCTTTCCTTCCCACCTCACTTCCTCTCTCCTTCCCCCCTCCCTTTCTCTCTCTCTCTCCCCTTCCCTCCCTCCCTTTCTCTCGGCCCGCTCCCCCACAATCTATTTTGATGTTTTCCTTCGTATTCCTGTTGAAGACTTCTCTCTCATACACGCCATCCATTCTAACTCTTATCATGTGATAAAAGTGGAGAAAGAGAAAAAAAAAACTTTCTTTCGTAACCTAAACGCATTTTATATAACCTTAACTATTAAAGTACAACCCTAAAGTGAAAGACTTGAAGAAATATGTGTGTGTGTCTGTGTGTGTCTGCGTGTGTGTACGCGTGTGTTCGTGCGTGTGCATGCCTGTGTGCGTGTTTGTATACACGTGTGTGTGTGTGCATGTGTGTGTGTGTGTGTGTGTGTGTGTGTGTGTGTGTGTGTGTGTGTGTGTGTGTGTGTGTGTGTGTGTGTGTGTGTGTGTGTGTGTGTGTGCATGTGTATGTGCATGTGTGTGTTCATGTGTGTGTGCATGTGTGTGCATATATGTGTACATGTGTGCGTGTGCATGCGTGTGTATGTGTGCGTGTGTGTGTGTGTGTGTGTGTGTGTATGTGTGTGTGTATGTGTGTGTGTATGTGTGTGTGTACGTGTGTGTGTGTGTGTACGTGTGTGTGTGTGTGCATGTATACGTGTGTGTGTCTGTGTGTGTGTACGCGTGTGCGCATTTGTAAATCGTGTCCAATTAGCAAGGGGACACACGTGTTGCCGCATATCACACATGTCGACGCATAACATGTTGCTGCGGTCAAGGTGACTTCCCGGGCCTTGCCGCTCTCCTGATGCACTCTCCTCTTCCTCCACTCTCCCCTTCCCCTCTCCCCCTCCCCCAGCCTACTCCTACTCTTCTTGCTTCTGCTTCTTCTAGTCATCATACTCTTCCTCCTCTTCCCTCCCCTTCTCTCACCTCCTCTTCTTTCAACAATTATTACTTTCTCTCATCACTTTTACTCCTACACCTTCCTCTATTTACTCCTATTCTATTTCTCACCCATCTCTTTATCGCCCTTCTCTTAATTCTACATCTACTTTTGGTTCTACACTTCTTTTCTTTCTTCACTTCTCATTTTCATAATGCGTTTCTCTGTTGTACGTCTGCCATGCCTCTTCCTTCGGTTACTCTCACGTCGACTTTCTCTCTCTCTCTCTCTCTCTCTTACTCATTTTCACTTTCTCTCTCTCTCTATTACTCTTCCTTATTCTCTCTCTCTCTCTCTCTTACTCACTTTCACTTTCTCTCTCTCCCCCTCTGTTACTCTTTCTTATTCTCTCTCTCTCTCTCTCTCTCTCTCTCTCTCTCTCTCTCTCTCTCTCTCTCTCTCTCTCTCTCTCTCTCTTACTCTCTCTCTCGGTGCCAAGGGCGCTGTACTATCGACTGACTCCATGAACTCGCTGCCATAAGAGTGTCTAAACCCGCATCCACTCCATTCATCCACCTAATCCACTCCTGCGCTATCCTTGCACTGCAGAAGTGTTCTTACTTTTACAAAAACTGTCGCGTCCTCTCCCTCCCTTCTTTTCTCTCTATCCCTTTTCCCTTCGTCTTGTTTTCTTGCCCTCTTCCTAAATTCTAAATTCTCTCTTACCCTTACTTCTCTCTCCCTCCTCCCTCTCCTCCCTCCCCCATATCCTACTCCCTCTCTCCTCTTCCTCTCTTCCCCTTCTCTTCTTCTCCCACTCCTTCGTCCCCGTTTCTCTCCCTCGCGCCTTCAGTGGTACGACGACGTGATTCCAATTCCCCATTCGTCATTTCATTCCCATTCCCATTCCTATTTGAACTTAACCTTCGCAAATTGTCCTGAAAGGGCGTCACCTCGTACCCATAACTCTATTTTTTCTTTATTTTTTCTTCTGCTGTTACTGTTATTCTACTTTTCTTCCCCTACTACTTTTATCACGGCTATTCCCTTATACTTTTTTCATTCCTCTCCTCTCTGCCTCCTTTAATTATCGTTCTTCTACTCCCTTCTTTCATGCATTGACCAAGCTGCTCTCATGCAACTTTTCTTCCCTACTACTTTTATCATGGCTATTCCCTTATACTTTTTTCATTCCTCTCCTCCCTGCCTCCTTTAATTCTCGTTCTTCTACTCCCTTCTTTCATGCATTGACCAAGCTGCTCTCATGCAACTTTTCTTCCCCTACTACTTTTATCACGGCTATTCCCTTATACTTTTTCATGCCTCTCCTCCCTGCCTCCTTTAATTCTCGTTCTTCTACTCCCTTCTTTCATGCATTGACCAAGCTGCTCTCATGGAACCGCAAAGTCCTCCTCCGTGCTCAACACACATGAACCTCCAGCCATGCAACATGTGTGGACTCTCTCTCTCTCTCTCTCTCTCTCTCTCTCTCTCTCTCTCTCTCTCTCTCTCTCTCTCTCTCTCTCTCTCTCTCTCTCTCTCCCTCTCTCTCTCTCTCCCTTTCTTTCTCTCTCTCTCTCCCTCCCTTTTCTATCTTTCTCTCTCTAATCATTCCTCCCTCCTCTAAGCTCTCCCCCTCCCCCTTACCTCCCCCACATCTCTCTCTCTCTCTCTCTCTCTCTCTCTCTCTCTCTCTCTCTCTCTCTCTCTCTCTCTCTCTCTCTCCTCCATCAGCCAATCCTTCTAAAACCTCTAATAACGAAAGAAAAGAAAAGAAAAAACCCTAATCGCCGCCCACCGCCCACCACACCGCCCCTCTCTCACTCATGGCGGCGCAAACGACAGCTAATCCTCTCGATTTACCCTCCCATAACAACCGAATTCATCACCCACGGCAAAGAAATATCGTTGGCAACCATGCACAGCCTGCGTGACATGTCCTACCCCCCCTCTACTCCCACCCACCCCCTCCACGTCTCCTCCCTCTCCCTGCCCCCAGCCTTTCCTACGCACACGCCCCTCCCCTCCCCTCTCTCCTTCCCTCTCCTTCCTTCCCCTCCCCTCTCCACTTCCCTCCCCTCCCCTTTTCTCTTCCCTCCCCTCCACTCTCCACTTCCCTCCCCTCCCCTCTTCCCTCCCGCCTTCTACACAGCCTCCCCTACCCCCTACTCCCCATTCCCCCTCATATAACCTCTCCAGCCTCTCCTTTTTGCTTATTACTATGCCTACTTTAGAACTCTTCAATATAATATTTACCAATCTTAAAACAACAACTCGCAACTACTGCCCCCATAACAACAATAACAATAACAACAGCCAACAAAATATTCATCATAAGTACATTTGGAAAACTTGTGAATGTCTCTCTCTCTCTAAGAAAACATGATGGTACATAACAATAATAGTAAAAGTATCAATATTCATTCATCTAATGTTCTGCATCGCATACGCCAATCAATCGATTTTGAGGGAATGTAACTTCTTATACATTAATGTTATTGGGTTCTTATCAAATCCTTTTTTTTTTGGCACTCGTATGTGATGTTACATTAGAAGTCTTGCGTTTGTACTGCACCTTATCTTATTCTTTCTGTGTATTTGTTTTTTATTCCAAGGTTAGGTCGGTGTGTTCATTTGAATGGGATAAGTGATGGTAAACTGTGGATCCACGCACACACGCACACGCGCAAACACACACACACACACACATACATATATCTATATAATCACGTTACTTGGTTATTAATATCTGTCCATCTTTCTCCCTGTCTCTAATTCAGTTGCTCTCTCTCTCTCTCTCTCTCTCTCTCTCTCTCTCTCTCTCTCTCTCTCTCTCTCTCTCTCTCTCTCTCTCTCTCTCTCTCTCTCTCTCTTTCTCTCTCCCCTGCGCCCCGGAGCGTTCCCTCCTGGCTTGGCATTGGTCTCTCGGGCGCAGAGGGCAGCAGCGTACTGCGGGGGGCGGTGGCGAGGGTGGGCAGCGGGTGGGCATCGGCGGGGTAGAACGAGCTGGCTGGGCGGGCCGGGTGGGCCAGGTGGGCTGGTATGGGCGCGCCTCCCCCCTCCCTAGCAGCGGGTCGCGGCGGCGGCGGCGGCGGCGAGGGCGGCGGCGGGCGGGGGTCGCGTGCGTGCGGCTGGCCGGCCTGCGTGACTCGGGGTCATGAGGCTATCACAGCTAGAGTCGTGGGCGGCGGCGGAGGCGGAGCTCCGGCGTGGCGCCACCCTCACGGGGAGGTCCTTGCAGCCGAGGGCTCCGGGGGGCGGGGCTCCCTGCTGCCGCCGCCGCTACTGCTGCCGCTGCCGCCGCCCGGGCGGGGAACAGCAGTCGCGAGGGTCCAGGGCGCGGCGTGGCGGGGCTGGTCCAGCGCCAGAAGGCGGTCGGGCGGCTCGGGCGGCGCGGCGTCGTGCGAGGTCGCGGCCACGGCGGCGGCGGACGCCAGGGCGGACAGGCTCAGCGAGTTGTGGTACGGGGGGTGGCGCCCCCCCTCTCGCCAGCGCGCGGGGCAACCGTACTTGTTCTTGTTGAGGTGCCGCAGGAGGTCCCAGCGGCGCGAGAAGAGCTTGCGGCAGCCCGGGCAGGAGTGCGTGCCGCGGTGGACGTGCTGGTGCTGGTAGTAGGAGCGCGGGTGCCGGAACACCTTCTCGCAGTCGGGGCACGGGTACAGGCGGCCGCTGCCGTGGCTCATGGCCGCGCCGTCGCCGCCGCCGTCGTGTCCGCCGCCGCCGCCGCCGTCCGTTAGCCCCAGAGGTCCTCCAACACCACCAATACCATCACCCTTTCCCGCCATCGTCGCCCACGCCACCACCAGCGCGCCAGCTGCCGGAGAACAGCACACGTCAGTTTGGGCGCCGCCTAAGGCCCTAGGCTGTCTGTCTAGCTGTGACACGGGCTCCAGCACTGTACTCTAGTGTGCTCGGGCCGGGACGTGTGTACCCAGCTCTGTACTCTAGCCGCCCGGACCTTCCACCAGCTCTACCCCGGCAACTTCCTGTGACAACCTCTGACAACGCTAAACTCTCTGACTCGGGCCCTTGCTTCCCCTCACGGGACCTCCTCAAATAACCTACACATGGGACTGACCTGGGCTGACCTTGGGGGAGGGGGAGGAGGAGGGAAAGGGAGGGGAGGGAGAGGAAAGGGGAGGGGAGGGAGAGGAAAGGGGAGGGGAGGGAGAGGAAAGGGGAGGGGGAGAAGAGGGGGGAAGGGAGCTTACGCAATTTGGGAGGCAGAGGAGGAGGAGGAGGAGGAGGAGGAGGAGGAGGAGGAGGAGGAGAAAGACGTCTCTCTAAAAGGTCTACTACGCTGGCCATACATCACCTGTTGGCCCGATCATTAAGCGGCCAAACAGCACAGGTAAACACAGCTAGAACACAGCACAACACACCCAAAGGGAAGACCCACCGCCCTCACCCGCCTCTCCCGGCCCACACCCGCGCCCACACGCCCACGACACGGTACATGCATCTTTCTTCCACTAATACTTTGAACATGAAATGGCTTCCTTACATGACGTGCCCCCCCCCTCCCCCCAACTCCCCCCGGCACGTAGGCCCCCTTCACCCCTCGGCCCCTCCCCTCCCCCTCCCCCCGCCCGCACAGACGCCCTCTGGCGCTGCACGCAAAGAATTGGGGGTGGGGTGGGGGGCAGGGCAGGGGAGGGGGCGGGGAGAGCTTACAGCGGAATGGGTAGAAGAGCATGAAAGAGCAAAGGTGAGCAGCGTGAGGAATGATAAAAGAGGGAGATGCAGAAGAAGGAGAGGAAGAAGGCTTAAGAAAGAGAACATGGAAACTATTATGGGTATATAAATACGAATAGAGTGGTGGTTGGGTGAGTGGGTGAGTGAGTGAGTGATTTGGTGAGTGGGGGAATGAGTACTTGAGTGAGTGAGTGAGTGAGTGAGTGAGTGAGTGATTGGGTGGGTGAGTGAGTGATTTGATGAGTGAGTAAGTGAATGAGTGAGTACGTAAATGTGCGAATGTGTTTACGTCTGTTACAAAAGAGGCACAATTATGCTCGCACTCAAAAACAACAACAACAACAACAACATCGGACATACACACAAATAAAATCATAACTATCGTAAAAAAATAAATAAAACAAGCACGAATAATACACTATATAATAAAAAGACACATTGCTAGTCACTTTTCGCGGTCACAGAAACACATACGAAAAGTAATTATTTTTTATATGCTCTGGCATTCAGAATTAAAAGAAAACAAAGACGATAAATGCAATTTTATCATCAACAGCAACTGTAATAATAATAATAATAATAATAATAATAATAATAATAATAATAATTGTAATAATGACAATAATAATAATAATAATAATAATAATAATAATAATATAAAAATAACAACAACAACTGTAGTAATAAAATACAAACAAAAATAACAACAACAACAACAACAGGAATACTGATAATAAACGTAACATAATTCTGCCTAATCTGGC
>NC_091555.1:42480466-42482966 GCF_042767895.1 Penaeus vannamei
GCAGCAGCAGTGGTGGTGGTGACAGTCCCAGGGGCTGTGGTCACCACCGCAGCAGCTGTAGTCACATGGTTTGGGCGGCGGCAGCCCATCTTGGAGCGGTGCAGGTGACGGTGGAGATCCCAGCGTCGGGAAAAAACCTTGCCACAGGAGTGACAAGTGTAGGTACCCTTGTGCACATGGCGGTGGTGGTGAAGAGACATGGGGTGGCGGAATACTTTGTGGCACTCTGGACATGGGTACAACTTGGCCTTGTACTCTGGTGATGCCTCTAGCATCCCGCGGTCCTCCCCTGCCTCTCCAGAAGTTACTAGCCCCGCCACCTTATCAGACGCCAGGTCTAGGGCAACTTCAGGGTACACTAGTCCTGAGGCTGCAGCTGCAGCTGCCGCTACTGCTACTGCTGGGTGAAACTTCACCTCAAACGTCTCAGAGGCATCAGTTGTGGCAGCAGGGTTGATGGGCGTAGCTGAAACAGCAGTTGGGGGTGGCTGCTGTTGTGGTGGTGGTGGTGGTTGCTGCTGCTGGTGGTGATGATGAAGCTGTTGGTGGTGTTGGTGGTGGTGTGGAGGTTGATGGTGGTGGTGGTGGTGGAGCAGCGGGGGATGCAGCGTTCCGTTGGCCTGGGGTAGAGGCGGCCGCAGCGACAGGTTGAGAGCCTCACAGACAGCACCGCCCGGCGCTGCTGCAGAGGAGAGGATCCACGTGAGTATGAGTCAGTCCAGGCTCAGGCATCATCACCAACACCGCCCGTCTATTTATCATCAATCATTTCAAAATGACAAGAGCATTATGATCACGTTCCCAGCGTGGTTGCCAAACACCGACAGCTCCTGAGTGAGAGTAGTACACTTGAGGCTGGTTGAGCAGTGACCCTGGGCCATCCTAAGCCACCCTTGGCCACAAAGGGCCTTACAGGGTCCCTCAACACCTGGCCACCCAAACAAGCAGCAGCGGGCGGCCGCGGGGGCCACAGCACAAGGGCCACAGCAAAGCCACGGTCCAAGCTAAGCCAATAGTCCTCTTCACGCTGATGGCTACAATCAGTGGGCGGTCATTTGGCCACGTGGCCATAGGCTCCCTAGATGGCCAAAAACGGTCCCTATTGCCCTACACTCACCAACTAAACTTAGGCCCTGGACTACAGTACAGAGAGGAGCATGCACGAGACTCTGGACCACAGGTCAAACCCTCAACAACACACTATTAGACCTGTAATCCATAGTCTACTAGAATCAAACAAACAAGGGGTACTAATAGGAAACCATCAGTTTAAATAAATATATATAAAAAAATAAATCAACATGAAGGAAACTGATGTTTTCTTCTTAATCAAAGACAAAAATATCACATCATGCAGAACAACAGGCACTGCCCTCCACAGCACTTATCAGTTTAACAGCCATTAACTAAAATTACTTTTTCTTTGGCAAACTTTCATGTGAATTACATTTCAGCCATAAAGCTGACAGCTGTTAACAATCTCAAAACAAGAATAAAAAAAAGGGTCATAAGGGTGCCTGCACTTAGCATATGCCTCACAGCTCAGTAGTGAATTACACATCAATGGCACACTCCAGCACAGCCGGGATGTATGCCATGTTGAGCAATGTTCTCCACAAAGCTGCCCTAAATCATGAACAACTGCACTATGCACACCCCTGAATTTAACACAAATGCCAATCAGAGACTACTTCTCAAGATGTGTAAATTGATGATAAAAGTAATAGTAATGATGATGATGGGTGATAGTAATAATAATCATAATAATGATAATGATAATGATAATGATAATGATAATAATAATAATAATAAAAACAATAACCATTATTTTAATGATAACAACAATAATAATAATAAACCACTACATCATGGTGACAGTAAGAGCCTCATATGAATCAAAGTAAAATCTAGCAAAATACTTTCTTCTTAATCGTATATGTATGCACACAATTAAGGTAGTCCTACTATTAATGATATAGCTGCCTAAATTTCTCTTAAGATCTATCTTGCCTTGATGCCTGACATACAACAGAACTTCTGGAAAAAGCACTTCTAACTAAACAATAGCATTCCTGACAAAACCAAAACTATACCACTCATCTTAGGAGTGGCAATGCAATGGAAATCTGAATCCAGAAAACAGCACCATTTTTAGGCTGGTTATTTTCATCCTCATATTCATCATCATCATAACTATTCAATAATCTGGAAATATATTCTCATTAAAGTGTAATGACCTAAATGCACTTTGTGCACACTTGTTTACAGCAATAATACCTATGTGTGTTGCAGTCAATACTCACAGCTAACACCCACCTACAGGAGTACTATAGCACCTGCAAAAATAACTTTAGATATCTACATTCTTGTAAATAATTTGCTTTTGATTCTGACATTCAAGTAACCAGAAAATCATGAAATTTATTATTCACTGAACCAACTGAGAAAATATTCAATCAATTTTAACTTTAGGAGTTATTACTATTTCAAGACCAATGAT
>NC_091555.1:42491444-42503944 GCF_042767895.1 Penaeus vannamei
CCTGTCATGCATCAGTTAGTACTGTATGTATTATAACAGGCATATAATTCAACTGACCATCTAAATGGAGGAAATAAACTTCAAAATAACTATACTCAGAAAGATCTTTCCTTTGGCATAATTTCAATAAGGAATAGAAAAGAAAAAATACTAAGGATTAATGAAAAACTTTTGCAGATTTGGGGACTGTTTTAACCCTTTGTTGTTGTTTTAAACATCCCACAAGTTTCACTCATAACGATGGCTTTCCTTTACGTGTAATGAAGATCTTCGCCAGGAATTGAGTTTTCCAAGACAACCGAGTTTTCATGAAGTGTGAATTCAGGATATAACAGCATAAGAAATAAATATATAGAGGGGGATGAAAAAGGAGAAAAGGGAAAATGGATAAAACAATGAGAAGAGAAGTTTGAAAATACAACAGCAAATAGAAAGAGGAAGAACTAACTGGGCAAGAGACGAGAAAAAAAAAGAGAAGTAAAAGGTAGACAGAAACATGCAAAAGTATTGAGTAGGCAAGAAGATGGAAAGAATAAGCAAAGGCAAAAAATGAAATTAGGTCAATGAAAAAATGGGAATGAATATCAATACAAATAATGATTTGAACTGTAAATATCCATTTTCATGAACAAGAAGATAATATAAAAAATACTATTATTCCATGTTTTTATCATACTCATAATCATGATGTGCTGATGACAATGTTAATATCAATGCGAAAACATAAAAGATGATAAACAAAAAACACTGCCATGACACTAACATTTTCATCAATAAAAATAATGATAAAAGGAATAACAATAATGGAAAATAATTCAAGAAAACAATATCAACATTCCTAACCATGCATTGAAACATTCTTTTAATGAAACCATTTGTCACCACAGTTTTAAAATCTGAAACTTTCATCCAATATAAAAGCAGTTGCAAGCCTAGATATTTTCATGTGGTAAAAAATAATAAATGATGACACTAATATTCACTAAAATACATTTCGGAGCATTTATCATGTTCACATTATACATTCTTGGCCTCTTGTTATATTCCACAGTATACACAATATGTTCCAATCAAGAACTGATTACTGTCTGACCCTTTTTGCTTTTAATTACCCATACATGACATACATAGCACAGAGCTACTGATTACTTAACTTGTGATTGTACCCAGACACAACCTAGAATGAAGCCACCTGTGATCAGCAACTAAGAATAGTTAAGCCATTTCTGTGATCTGTAGAAAATTTTCTCAAGCTGTTTATGCATTAGTCTTAAAGTAATCAGTTACTAACTTCAAGTAGTTATAGCATTTTTAAGCTCAAGATTCAGCAACTCAGTTTCATTTATTTTACTGGTTTCATAATAAAAATAATAAATAAAATGAAAATAAAATATTATCAGTTATTTCTTGATGTAATATCTATGGAGTACTAGAACTAAAGGTGGCTATGTGCCAACCCTAATACAGTGTTTTATCCTTCTAATTCTTTACCCCTCATGCAAATCATCTTCAACTCTCTGTATAGCTTCAGTTTCTCACAACTTTTAGGTACAAGCAATTGGGTTTGTGTCTGTGGACGAGGCCAAAGAAAAGGAAATATGACAATTGGATTTCCCCCCAGGTTAGGAAATTTTTTGGTTCATACTGCAATATTTGTGGATTCCCAGGAATGGCAGGAGTAATATGGACTGTCTCAGAGGGGTGCATCACTTTGAAGGCAATACTAATACATTAATCTATATAATTTGCAATGGAAAATAACAAGAGATTCAAGCACAGGACAATGTGAATAATAGATACAAGGAATAATAATTGCAAGGTTGGATTTTTTTTCTCACACAGCCATCTAGCCTTGTAATTATCATCTTTATTTTAAATCACTCATAGTGTAATATGTATGAATCTCAAATTATTTTCCTTTACAAAGGATATATATGAATGTATTAATTATTGTTTACAAAGTGACCACACCCTCCAAGAGTAAGTCCCTATTACTCCAGCCACTCCTAGTAATCCAGAAAACATTTGCATGTGAACCAAAAGCCTTTCAATCCTGGAGGCTTCACCCCTAGTCCCCTACCTTATTGCTGTATTTCCCTATTACGTACTCTATCTCTGGATCCCAGCCCAACTTGCTCACCGCGCCATTTATCGCAACTAATTTTCTTTATTTTTCATGTCATATTTTGCCTATGCAGGTTATTCCATGCATCTGGGAGTGTAGGTTTTCCTGTACATGCTTACCAAAGTTTTAGGTGTTGGATAACTTTCTTTCTTTTCTGTTTTTTTCCTTTGACTTGTGAAGGAAATACCATAGATGAAAAGTGTCTAATTATTGTTGATGGTTGTTTCATACAGCCATCTTTTATAAGATTAATAACTTTTGGAGACAACTGAGCAACTGAAGATGAGAAACTTATATTCTATGTACTTCTGTTGCAGTTATTTAAAAATTGCCATCTGATAGCCTTTCCAATCCTTTGGTAAACAAATCAATGATGCCATTTTTTCTTTTTTTTATTCAATTTCATACGGATACAACCCCCATAAAGCTACATAAAAGATAATATTTTTCTGCCTAAAAGGATATGACAATACAAGAGTAATACTATAGAAATATTTGATAACAAAACTGCACAGGAATTTTAAAATGCTGTACGCTTCTGCATAAGTTTTTCTCAGTACTTTTTAAACTTTTACTGTACATTATAAACATATGATATACCCGTCATGAAAGCCAAAGCATTGATTGAAATATTTAAAAGAAATAAGACGGCACCAGGTATGTGATAGTAATATATAGCAATCTTGATAGCTAATCTAATAAGGAGACCAGATTGCAAGTAGTGTGAACTCCACAACTGTAACGTTATTTCAGATTTTTAATATAAATTGGAATCTCTATATTTCGTCAGCTCACAATGTTCTGTCTAAGAGGGTAAACTGTTCTTATTGCAATTCAAATTCCAAATATTTGAGAATGATCAGAAATATTACATCTTCACCTTTATAAAATATAATGTACATTAATCTTTGATTTTTTGAAGCTATGAAATTTCAAGAAATTTGTCAAATGTATTTGAATATCTAAGACCATCAGCAAGGATTAGAGCATTATCATTCTGAACAAAGTAGGGTTCAAAGTCAAAAATTAATTTATTAGATAAACCATCAAAACAACAGCGACATAGAGCTCCACCAAGTTAAGGATCTTTAAGGATATTAAACGATGACACAAAATCATGGTGCTAGTGCTCGGTACTGACTGTAGTGTAGACACTCATACACTTAATACATAAAATAAATTGAAAACTATCATAGCAACAGACAAGATGCAAAATGCACAATCAAAGATTGTGGGTATGTGCATCCTTTGATAAACCCATAACTTCATACTCAAAATATGCAAAGCCTGTGTCTTTACCTAATGGAGACAGTGCTCCCTTTTCTACATAATTCATTGCTAAGGTTTGCAAGCTCCATGTTGCTCAAATGTATTGAAAGTTTGTTCTTTGCAAGTGATGAAAGCCACAAAGTATGCACCAATTGCTTGACATGGGACTATTGTTGCAATCTTTTGTTTCCAAGGACTAATAATACTATTTCTAAATTCAATCAATCAATAAAAAAATGTCCCTGTTGGAGCAACAATTATCAAAGCTTCATGCATAAATATGATAGGATCATCAGGAAACTTACAATATGCATTTTCATAATAAAATAATGATTTATTGCTTTTGCATTGTATGCCAGTCAGGCAAAAAAGTAATTCAAAATTTAACTGCAGAATTGTAGACATGTCTTACATTGCCATGGACTTTCAACAAACACATTTCTAAGATATTTTAGTGTTTCTGTTTTGTTTTGCTGCATGTAAAATTTGCTAATTTTTCCACAAAAATAGAGTACAAAACTGACAAATTATGACTTTATCACATTTTATCAACACTGGCATCTTGGAATACAAGTTGTCAGTTGTAAATGAGTCAAATGCAACAATTTTTCACAGCCATCCAACCAGCTATTATTATTCCTTGTTTCAATTAAGCAAACTGTAACATGCATGCATCTGTTGTTTTCCCTAATGATGTAAATGAATTTGGTAACTTTTGGACCCTATTACTCTAGCCATTCTCGGAAAATCCACAAACATCAGTTTCAACCAAAACTACCCCCTAAAAGGTGGTTACACCCACAGACCCCTATCCAATCTCTGTATTTCCATCAAGGGCTCTGCACCCAGACCTCCCCTCAATAGCCATGGACTTACTCTCCCCACTGCATTTGTTTCAAACTATTTCTTCATTTCTGATGTTATTCTTTGCAACGCAGATTATTTCAAGTGTCAGTGAGTGTGATTTATCCCTTTCATAATGGTATTGTCATTACATTTTCCTATACATGTATATCAAAGTATTATTCCAAAGGAAAGACCATAAATGAAAAGTATCATATTTTTTGTCATTCTATCCATAAAAGGCAAATATTAAGGAGGCTTTGGTATGTATCAGTAAGATACTTTTTAAAAAGGAATGTGAAGTTGGGATTACCTCAACTTGTATGAAGCTTGCTTCAGCAATAAATTGAAGAGTATCAAAGTGAAGTGTGCATTTTTGAGCTATGATTATTGCTATAAAGGTTTCATTTAGGCAAAAATATCAAGGGAGTGTGGCCCTTGAGGGGGGGGTGGGGCAAGCCAGACCTTGAGGAGGTAATCAAAAGTCTTGAGGGGAGGCAATTTAATTTTCAAGTCATTATTTGAGGTATGCTAAAAAATGTTTCCATGGCTACTGTAATTTTCCGAACTTACAACCAGGGAAATTTTTTAATAGGGTATTAAAACTTCATTGCATTGCTGTGTTTGAAATCTATCATGCTTATATGTGAGACCCTTCAAAATCCTTTAAAACATTTCATTCAAAACTACATAGAGCAGGATGTCTACCCTCCACAAACAGATGCAGACACATAAGAAACCAAAAGAAACAACCCTTTACTGTCAGGTCTGGCCACACCCTTTTATCGTATTGCCTATAAATCCCAATGTATCTATGATAAATTTTGTGATATATAAAGAATATGAAAGTCAGAAAGCAAAGGTACAAAAGAGTACTCTAAGACCTCCAGGTCTATTTTGATAAAAATCTTTTGCCTATTCCCAATAAAATGCTAAATGGAATTGTATAATTATTACCACAGATTGCAAACAGTGATGGCAATTTCCAAATAAAAGTATCAGCAGTGTTGGTACTATATGAATTACTAAATTTCATAATAATCACCACCTGCTCAAGGACCCAAAATCTGTTCATATATTTCCACCACTAACTTCCATATCAGTATGCATTCTACTGATGTTAAAAATCTAAAGCCATTAAGTTTTTGGGTTTATTCAAGTAACTTTCCTTGAACTATATTCATAGTTAGTTTGTTCACAGCGTGCTGATGAATCATGTCAAAATCTTTATAATTCTATGAGTTAATATGAGTCTTATAGGTTTTCATCAAACAACTTTTAATAACAAAATTAAAGAAACCATGAAAAAGCTTTATATGTATGGTATCTGCTATAAAATTGGCCTTTATTTTTTAATAATCTATTTGGCAATCATAGCTGTAATAGGTGGGTATATGACCCAGAATTTAAAAGTAAGAAATAACACAAAACATAAGTGGCATATGAATCTACAAAACTAATCACAATAAAAAATATCTGCATTATCCAAGTATTATGTACCTTCAAAAAAATAAAATCAGCCGGACAGAGAATGGCATTTACTTAATCAGGCATAAGAAAAACAGGATCCATTATGGTACAAGAAACTAGGATATGGATCACATTCTAATTTACTTAGCCATAAGTTTAGATGTGACAGATTATGACTTATCAATGGATAAATGACATCATATCACTAATATACTGGTTTGGTATGATGACCAGAGCTCTCAAAAGTAGCTGGTCACTGGTCTCAAATTGCCGTTTGTGACTGGTTTTGCCGCCAGCTATTTTTCATCTGGTCCCAAATATAAAATTTTCACCTTCCCACCCCGCTGAAACCAGCTGTGAACACAAATTTTATGCACTCTGCAGAGCTGGCTGCTTTTCCATTGCAATATTTTTGCAGTTTTCTAAACAAAAGATGATAAAGAAAATGGATTTGGGGTGGCTTTACAACTCTTGTACCCTGCTATTTAAGTCCCTGCACCCTGCTCTACTCCATAACTTTGGATGATGAGCTAGACAAACTATGTTTCCTAAATATTAGTGTGACATACAGACATCATGATAGAGAAAACAGGAACTTTATGAAGATCAAAATACCCAAGCCCCATGATAGCATGTTGAAATTGAGTTGCCATAATATACCTACTGCTTCTTGAACACCCCTTGCAGTGATAAAATCATTAATTTCACCAAATATATGCCAAAGTGTCATGAAAACCAAAAAAGAAAGAAAAGAATAAAGAGAAAAATCATCACAATGGATAGTTGTACTTTGCCTGCATGATGACCATAGATGATCATTATCCCTTCAGTAGTGGGAGAATTGACAAAGAAAATATCAATTTTGACCATCATCCTCTCTGCTTAAATATAAACTGTTCTCACTCTAAAATACTAATATTTGTATAACTAAAAGCACCATCTAAACCCCCTTCCCTCAGATATTTTTCCTGGAACACTTTCCATAGTCAAACATAACTTATGTGCAGTAATAACTTTCGCTAAAGGACCATTTAAAGTATAAAAAAAAGTTGAATGGTTCAAGAGCATAGAAGAAAAGGCTGCGCTTATTCATTTACAGGATTCTGATTATGGTGTGAGATGAAATATAAAGATCCAGTGTTAACAATTTCTAAATCAACATTTACACTGTAATGGCATACTGGATAAGGATCTGACATTTCCCCACAAATTTATTCTTGTCCAGATTCCTATGGAAGTGGTTGCCAATCCCTCCTACATAGAATATCTTTTACTTCTACAGAAAACAAACAAAGACACACACACACACACTCATGCACGCACACACAGACACACAAGCAGCAGCAAAACAGCCAGTCATATATATAAAGGATTTCTTTTTTCTCTCTTGGAAAACTGATATCCACAGCTGCTGAGTAACAGGATGACCTATGGGTAATATTACAAATTTCCTGTGAATGTCACAGCCCTCTTGAATTTTGGAGGATAAAAATGGTAGGGGAGGTCATGACCAACCCCTCTAAGACTTGTAAAAAAAGTAATCTTTCACACATTCTTAATTGTGACAGGGTATGGAAATCCATAAGAACCCTGTATTCTACCAGCACATCTGATATCATTCTAAAATCATAAAATTTATATTCCTTTTTAAATAACAATTAATATCTATCTCAGAAAATATGAAGATTTAATCATACACAACAGAGAAGTGAACTGTACATGTGTGCACTTGTACTGCACTTGCACTTACATGTACATATGTGTGTCCAAGTACTTCATTCACTAATACAGCTATATTTCACCTCACCAAATTCTGATACATTTCCAAAACATCTAAGTTGAATTGAAGAGCTTTGTGGTTTTAGATCATGTAGCATTTTCAAGTCAGTAGAACCTATATTAACTCACTCTAACATGAAATGTAATTGTAAAAAAAATATAATAGAAAAGGGTAGAATACTGCAGATCATAAGATGATGATGATGATGCCCATTATGCCTGAAACCTATTCCATATGACTGCAGAGAAGAAGTCACTTCATTTAGATATAAAATAGGCATTATGCCTGAAATCATATTCCATGTGATTGCTGAGTTGTAATTGCTTCATTTTGATGTAAAATTGGGTAATAATTGACAATATTTATATTACAGAAGGAACCAGACAAAAAGACAGACAGACACATACAGACACACACACACACACACAAACACAGAAAGATCTAATATTACGAACCTATTGGAATACAATTCTAACTACATTATTATCATTATCATTATTTTTGTCGTTACTGTTACTGCTGTCATTATTATCTTCATTACTGTTATTGTTGTCATTATTATTGTGAATACTGTTATTGTTGTCATTATTATTGTCATTACTGTTATTGTTGTCATTATTATCATCATTATCATTATCATCATATGAGCACAGGATGAGTATACTACGCAAAGTAGTTAGACCATCAGTTTATACACATTTACAAACTGGACAACTATCCTTTGGAGAAAGTTAACAAGGAGGCTAAGAGGGAAAGAAGAAACAAAGGGGAGAAAAAAGAGGACTTAAAGAAGAAGGGGAAGAGGGAGAATGTGAGGCCAAGTGAGCCTAAAGAGAAAAAGTGGCATGAGAGCAAAAGATGGTTAAAAGAGAAAATGGAAATGAGGAAGAGGAAGGGGAGGGGAAACAGAGGGGATATAAAAACTAAAGGGGGCTCATAGAGAAAAAAGAGGATGGAGGAGAGAAGGAGGAGAATAGGGAAGCAAAGGAGATGGGGAAGGTTAAGGAAGGAGAGGAGGAAAGTGGGAGGGGGCATATGTAGGGTGTTAAAGAAAAATTTGCAAGTGAGAGGCAGTAGCAGAGTTGGGAATAAAGAGATTGGGAGAGAGGGAGAGGGTGAGGGAAAAGGAGAGTAAGAAGGAGAGGGAGAAGGGGGAGAGGAAGAGGGAGAGAAAAAGGAAGAGAGATGAGAGGTAGGAGGATAGTGAAAGAGGGAGAGAGGAGGGAAGATGTACTTCTTAATCTAATAATAATAATAATAATAATAACAATAATAAAAATAACAAACAAATCAATCCCTACAGTTCTACTTGCCATTCCTATTTGTCATGATTGTGAAAGGCCTGTCAAAAACTGGTGCGATCTTTATCTTAATATGAATGAGACACATGTAGTGTCCACAAACATCAGTAGAACTGTTTGGCAATTTTCCTTCTGCTATGATATTACTCTCCATACCCTCATTTCCTTTATATTCACTACTCTGCTTAAGCTAATCATAGGGTTGCATTTTCCCACTTTCCTCTTTTTGTGAATGTAAATGTGAAATAGTAATTCTGGTCCTGCATGGCATATTTCATCTTGGCAAACCTTCAATCTTTTCCTCCCCCCACATCCCCCTTCCACACACTGGGCGAGTTACATCCTGGTCTATCAATACCTTTTTACCATCTATACATATATATTATAAGTACATCTAAATACACATTTTATTTTTTGATTTGATAAAAATAATTCTATATGTACTCTACTTTCATATTCAGAGGCAATCCCCAAGTTTATTCATATGTAAGGGATAATTGTGACCATTTTCAACTTTGCTATCTAATGATACTCCTATCTAAAATATAACAATGAAATAAGACTTCTTTGGTGTACGAAACTTAGTGAATCTTTCAAAACATGTCTTTTTTGCAGAACAAGCAGACAATCAATATCAAAACAAAAATTCAGTACTTTTTTGTCTATTCATTAACATTAGGCAATACTATATTTCTTTTCTTCAGTTCATTTAAGAATAGAATAAATTCTTATCTAATAATACCGATCATTATTAATCTTTTCCGAGCTTAATCCTTGCAAAATTCAAGGGACAATAGATAAAGATTTAAGATGATTGAGGAAAAGTCAGAAGAAGGAGAGGAGGAGGAGGAGGAGAAGGATAGACAAGAGGAGGGGAAGAGAAGAGGACATAGAGGAGGAAGTGGAAGTGGAAGAGGAAGAGGATGAGGAAGAAAAATATGAAAAAGAAGAGCAAGAGAAGGAGGAGCAAAAAGAGGAGGAGGAGGAGGAGGAGGAGGAGGAAGAGGAAGAGGAAGAGGTAGAGGAGAAGGAGGAGGAAGAGGAGGAAAAGGAAGAAGGGGAGGAGGAGGAGGAGGAGGACCACAATGACAAAGATGACAAGGCAAAAGCAGGAGGACATAAGGGTGGGAAGAAAATAGATGAGAAAGAGAACAGTGAGAAGACAAGGACTAATAACAATGCCAATAAAGAGGGTAAAAGGAGAAAAGTAAGGTAATCACGATAATCATTCTATAAGCTTTTTATCATCCTTCTATCTGCAACTATCTCATATACCTACAATTGCAGTAAATATCTATATCACTTTACTGTCTTATATTTTCAGATCAATATCAACAACATATACCAAATAAAAGTTGTTAATATTTCTGTGCTTTCATTATAATATTTTTTTATGAATATTGCTCATGTTGTTGAATATTTTTCTTTAAGGCCACATCATTCATTTATATTTAGTTTGGTTTGCAGTGCTAAATTTAGTTGAAAAAAAACTGTTACTTATTTCTTCTTACAAACATCACAGTCTACAGAAATGGTCTATAAAGATTTATTACTCAGCTCTCTTCCCTCTACAAAATGGTTTCAGTAATTTATTATAACAATATAACTATTACTACAACTACTACTACTACAACTACTACCACTACTAGTACTACTACTACTACTACTACTACTATCAATAATAATAAATAAGAACAGAATAGTAAGTGTGATGTAATGCAAGGCTTAATGATGATAATGACAGAGAAAATGTAAAGAGAATCATCAAATAAGGATTTACATATGTAACAATTGTATGCAAAGCAAATGTCATAGGTAAAAATAATTTTAAGTTAGTCTTCATTACATAGGAATAACTTTATCATGTTTCTTTTTGTATTGAAGTCAAATCTAGAACAAGGGTGAATAAAAAATAAAGTCAACCATTTCCATTCCACATATTTTCACTTTTAATCTTTAGCAGTAAATTATAGATGAATGGATATGAATTAAAATCATATAAACTTATTCAACTAGTGAGACCTTATTACAAAAAAAACAAATTGCTTTAAAATTCTATAATACATTTTTGCTTTTCCCAAATACAGAAAAAATTGTAATTAATATTTTTGAAGTCGTTTTAAGTATCAAAGCTTTAGCTATTCAAAAAGATCATATTATAAAAAGCAAAGTATTATCTATCTTCCAAACCAAATAATTTTCATAATTAACTTTATCACAGTTAACAAAACTGGCATGTAATTAATAATAACTTTCTAACATTCCCAAGTAATTCTATCCTTCTCAAAACATTACAGTTCAAAGTAAGTTTTTCTTTAATATTTAGATGCACTAAAATGTACAGACTGATAGCTTTTTACGTTAAATGGATATCAATACTAGTAAATTAATTTTTATCTGTATATAAAAAAAGAGAAAAATTAAAACATGACATATGTTCAAGTCATTCAGTGCATATTTCTAGAATCCAAATCATAATCATCAGCCAGAAAACATAATCAAAATATAAAATATACATAAAAGCCGATCACAGAAAAGTATTGCTCATTTGAGAGAGAAAAAAATCTAGGTTACAAGCCAAGTGCAAAATGTCACATAATTTCTCACTTTTGACTCCATCCACTCTTCTAACTAAAATCTCATTTCAAATGTCATTCTTACTTACCAACACCAAAGTCCCAATCAAAAATTCACCTCATCATACACTATAAGAGGAAAAGATAACAAAGAACTTGGAGAAAAAGAAAAAGAAAAAGAACCAAATAAATAAAAAGATAAATAAATATATATATATGCCTGCATGACATACAGCACTAACCTAAAGGGTACATTACAGACTGCCGTGGATCCAGGGCCTCACCCGAGTGAGATTGCGGATCGGTGCTTATCTCGGAGGATTCACTGTACACTTCCGTCATGGCGTCACCCGGCTCGCTCTTCAGTTCTCTTCGGTCTAACCTCAAGTCGTCTTCCCCAGGTATACTTCCGCCGCCCAGCGTTCCACCACTATCAACCTCCACTGGTGTTTCACCCACAACGTCTGCAAGTAAGATACTGGTATAAATCATATTCTATTTGTCTATTTCTTTCTTTTATATTTAAGCTAATAATAGTTCACACATTGGTAAAATTCTATAAGTGGTTCATTTCTCTCTCTTCTTTTCAAAAGCTGACTTTATTCCATGTGCAGGTCAAAATCTTTTTTCTTATACTTCTTGTCCTTTTATAAGAACCTATACATATTTCATACGCTGGAAGACCTCCTTATCTTTTTCCTTATCTTTTCTCATCTTTCTTTGGGAAACACAATATCCAGTTTTTATATTACAAAGCATTCCATTCATAGAGTCATGATTTCCTGCAGAATGATAAAGAACACTATTAAAAGATGAGTAATTATGCTGCCATTTCTAGCACTCTAAATTACACCCAGATAAAAGAAAATAATCTGAATGAATCTGAAACAATATCATAATGGTAATATATGCAAAATGTGTTTGTCTGCTTCATTGTGTTTCTGTGTGTGTGTGTGTGTGTGTGTGTGTGTGTGTGTGTGTGTGTGTGTGTGTGTGTGTGTGTGTGTGTGTGTGTGTGTGTGTGTGTGTGTGTGTGTGTGTGCATGTACGTGTGTGTGTGTGCATGTACATGTGTGTGTGTGTGCGTGTGTGGTATACGTGTGCGTGTGCATGTGAAAGAATATGTAAAAAATGAA
>NC_091555.1:42511444-42516444 GCF_042767895.1 Penaeus vannamei
ACCACCACCCACACACCTGAAAATAAAGAAATTCAATTTAAAGGCATTGTACCACCATATGATTGCAAACTGTACCACACTATTGCCAATGATGAATAATCTTTGATACATCACAGAAACTTTATAACAGAGAGCAAATTCCAGAGACACAAAAGAATGGCACTTTTTCAACCAAAGCCAAACTTTAGGCCAAAGTCTCAGGTACAGGACTCCAACTTTTCAACATAAGCTGAACCATAAAATAGCCTCATAGGTTCAATGCCATATGTTCTAATAAAAATTAAACATTTCAACCTTGTGATCTTTGATCCCTGCTAAAGTTATATAAATATATTTATATATATTTATATATATATATATATAAACATATATATTTATATATAAATACATAATACATACATACATACAGACACCCACACACCCACACCCACACCCACACACCCACACACACCATACAAGCATGCATGCATGCACAGACACACACACACACGTGCACATTCACATACATATGCATATATATAAACATATATATATATATATATATATATATATATATATATATATATATATATATATATATATATATATATATATATATATACACAGAGGAACAGGTGGTGGAGGAGGAGGAGGAGGAAGGGGAGAAGGGGGAGGAGGAGGAGGAGGATATATGTATATATATACACACAAGCACATAAACACACTTGACATACACAGGTGGAGAAAGAGAAGGAAAAGGAGGAGAGGGGGGAGGAAGAGGAAGAGGAGGAAGAGGAGGGAGGGAGGGAGGGAGGGAGGGAGGGAGAGAGAAAGGAGGAGAAGGAGAGGGAGGAGGGGAGGAGGGAGGGGAAGGGGGAGAGGAAGAGAAGGAAAAGGAGGAGAAGGAGGAGGAGGGAGGGGGGGAGGAGGAGGAGGAGGAGAATGTGTGGGGATGCACATGCACGCACACACACACACACACGCGTGCGCGCATACACACACACACACACACACACACACACACGCATGCACACACACACGCACACACAAGTAAATATACAAACAAACAAGGGCAAATATGCACACACACACAAACACATACACACACACACACACACACATATGCATGCACTCACACACATGCAAATATACAAACAAACAAACAAGGGCAAGTATGCAGACAAACAAACAAACACACAAACATAAGCATGCACACCAAAACAGGTACCACAAACACAGAACCCCCCTAACAATAAAAAATAATAACAAATAAAACACAGAAAAGAAAAAAAAATAAAACACAGAAAAGAAACAAAATTTATATAAACGAATTTTTAAAACTTCCAACCGTGTCACTAACACTTCACATCATTATCGCTTACAACTCGCATCTTAAAAATTCCGCGTAACGAACTAACGAACTCCACCCCTCTTCCTCCCTCCCCTCCCCCACCTGCCCAAGGTCTTTCCCCCCCCCCCTCCCCATCTCTATCCCTCCTGCACTCCCCTCATCTATCTCCCCCCTCCCTCCCCTGTCCCCCCAATCAATTCTCCTCCACTCCTTCTTCATTCCCCCATCCGTATCACTTTCCAGGAGCTTTTCTATCTCTCTCTAACCCTCCTTCCCTCCATTATTTTTTTTCTCTTCTCATTTCTCCCTCCCCTTCCTCCCTCATCTCCATCACCCCCCCCCCTTCAACCCCCTTCCGTTTCCTCTTGTCCCTCCTCTTGCTTCCCCCCCCCCCCCCTCATCGCCAACCCAAGACCATAACCACTCACCGTTCTACGATGCAAACTATTTCAACAATGCGAAAGCGCGATTCGGTAATTTATAATTGTTAAGGAAGGAAGGGAGGGGGGAGGACGGGGAGAAAAAGAGAAAGAGAAAGTGAGTGAGTGTAGGTGAGAGAGAGAGAGAGAGAGAGAGAGAGAGAGAGAGAGAGAGAGAGAGAGAGAGAGAGAGAGAGAGAGAGAGAGAGATGGGGGGGGGGGGCGCTGCGGGGAGAGAAGTAGAGAGGATGGGAGGGAGAGCAGGCCTAGGGGGAGACACTAGGAAAGCAAAGATGAAAAGAAGTGGAGGAGGGAGAGGGGGTAATGTAAAAGGGGGAAACAGACAGGCAGAAACAGACAGATTTGGATGAGACTGACTCCTGACCAGACATTTATTGGAACAAAAGCAGTTTGGGAGCAAGACAGGTGTGCACAATTCCAAGTATGACCTTGGCAACCAAGGACTCAAAGGTGTTACTTACCCCACACACTCCCCCCCCCCCCCTTCTCCTCTCGCCCCGAACACCACCTCCCTCTTTCCCCACTCCCTAACTCCAGTACCTTCTTTCCCCCTCTCCCCTCCTCACCAACATTTCCCTCCTCTCATTTCCCCAACATTTCATCCTTTTTTGCCTCCATACTTAACAAGCATTCCCCCCCCCCCTCCCCTTACAATTCGTCCCCTTCTCCCCTTTCCTCCAACACTAATCAACTCCTCTCCCTTCTCCTTCAATACCCAACGCCTCCTCCCCAAATATCCAACAACCCCCTCCCACTCCTCTCCCAACACCCTACTCCCTCTCTCCTCTCACCCAACCCCAATATCTCCACCCCCTCTCCTCTCCCGCCCGCCCCCCCACTCCACATTCTCCAACCGCCCACCTAATCCACATCCCTCTCCCTCTAACGTATCTCCTCTCCCTAACATTCAACGCCTTCTTCCCCTCCCCCCTCCCCCCCCTAACACTCAACGCCTTCTTCCCCTCTCCCCTTCCCCCCAACAACACTCAACGCATTCTCTCCCTCTCCCCAACACTCAATGCCTTTTTCCCCTCTCCCCTTCCCCAAATACTCAACGCCTTCTTCGCCTCTCCCCTCCCCCCCCAACACTCAACGCCTTCTCCCACTCTCCCAAACATTCAACGCCTTCTTCCCCTCTCCCTTTACACCCCCCCCCCCAACACTCAACGCCTTCTCCCCCTCTCCCCTCCCCCCCAAACACTCAACGCCTTCTCCCCCTCTCCCTCAACCCCAACAATTCCCCCCGCCCTTGCCCCGCACAAGTTGCTGACAAGTATTTGGCGTAAATCTGTTAAAAGACAATTGGCATTGCATAATCAATTTGCCTTCTTATGGAATACGTTTGAGCGTCAGATGCGCTTTGCCAAATCCTCGAAAATGATTGCTATGATATAATCTTTTTTTTTTTTTTTTCTCGATGAGTTTCCAGTCCTTTCCCATCTATATGTCTCTCTTTATTCTGGCATAAGTTTGTCTGTCATCACTATTTTTTCTCGTTGAATTTCGCTCACTCTCCATCTATTTACTCGTTCTTCCTCTTCATTTTTTTCCTTCTCGCACTCTCTGCTCATCCCATTCCTTCTCACACTCATTTTCTATTCTCCTATTATTTTATCTTTCATTTTTTTTCTCTCTCCTTCCCTCCTTCCCACTCCTCTCTCTCTTTCTCTCCCATTTATTCTCTCTATCTCTCTTCCTCTTTCTCCCTCCTTCCCTCACTCTCTCTCTCTCCCATTCACGCTCTGTATATCTCTCTCTCTCTCTTCTTCCCGCCCCGCTCTCTCTCCCTCTCCCTTCTATTCTCTCTCTTATTCAATCTCCCCCTCTCACTCTTTCTCTCTCTCTCTCTTCCCTTCCCCCCTCTCTCTCTCCCTTTCATTCTCTCTCTCTCTTATTCAATCTCCCCCTCTCCCTATTTCTTTCTCTCTCTCTTCCCTTCCCCCCCCCCCCTGTCTCTCTTACATTATTTTTCCTCTCTCTCTTCTCCTTCTCTTTCTCCTCTCTCCCCTATCTCTCTTCCCTTCTCTCCCTCTCTCTACACCATTTTTTCCTCTCTCTCTCTCCTTCTCTTTTTCCTCCCCCCCCCTCTTTCTCTCTCGCCCTCTCCTCTCCTCTCTCTCTCTCTTTCTTCCCTTCTCTCTCTTCTCCTTCCCTTTCTCCTCACTCTCTCTTCCCTTCTCCCCCCCCCCCCTTCTCTCTCTCTACATTATTTTTTCCTCTTTCCTCATTCTCTCCTTCTCTTTTCCTCTCCCCCCCTCTTTCTCTCTCGCTGTCTCCTCTCTCCTCACTTTCTTTCTTTCTTTCTTTCTCTCTCTCTCTCTCTCTCTCTCTCTCTCTATATATATATATATATATATATATATAGAGAGAGAGAGAGAGAGAGAGAGAGAGAGATTGAGCCCTCCATCTCTCTTAATCTCTCTCACGATCTCACTCTACTCTCTTTCTCTCATTACCCTATTTCTTTCATATATATTTTTTTCTCTCTTCTCTCTCTCTCTATTCCCCCCTCACTCTGCTTGTCTACACCTCTCCCCACCCCTCTCTCTCATCTCTCCCGAAAAAGAAAATGGGAGATTAGGAGTGGGAGGAAGGAAGGAAGGAAGGAAGAGAGAGAGAGAGAGAGAGAGAGAGAGAGAGAGATAGAGAGGAGAGAGAGAGAGAGAGAGAGAGAGAGAGAGAGAGAGAGGAGAGGAGATATCTCTCTCTCTCTCTTCCCCTTTATCTCTTTCTCTCTCACCTCCTTCCTTCCTTTCTCTCTCTCTTCTCTCTTTAACCTCCCTTCTCTCTCTCTCCCTCTCACTCTTCTTCTCTCTCCATTCTCGACCTCTTTCATTCTTTCTTTTCTCTCTCCTTTTTCTTTCTCTTTCTCTCTCCTTCCTCTTTCCAATCTCACTCTCTCCCATTCCTGTTCCTTTCTCACTCTCTCCCATTCCTCTTCCTTTCTCACTCTCTCTCTCTTACTTCCTCCTTTTCTCTCTTTCTCCTCCTCTTTTCTCTTCGTCTCTCTCATTTCTCCTCCCCCCTCTCTCTCCTTCTTTCTCGCTTTCCCTCCTTTCTGTCTCTCTCATATCTCTTCCTCTCTCACTCACTCACTCTCTCTCAGTCCTATCTCTTCCTCTCTCTCTCCATCCTATCTCTTCCTCTCTTTATATTTCTCTCCTTTCTCCTCCTCTCTTTCTTTCCCTCCCCTTCCTCTCTCTCTCTCTCTGTCTCCTCTCTCTCTCTCT
>NC_091555.1:42526444-42531444 GCF_042767895.1 Penaeus vannamei
CGACCGACACAAGCATTCGGCAAACATTAAGAAGCATTTACGTAGAAGAAATAAATGAAAGAAAAAAGAAGTGCACTGACGGCAGATAATTACGATAACTGGCGTAAATAAAAGCTCCAAATAGCGACTGAATAAAAAAAAGAACCCCAGAGGCATAACTAACTAACGACAGAGTCCACTAGGTCTAATTCGGCAAGGGACAAGCGAGAAAAGACCTATAATAAGCAAAGATAATGGCTAAAAGCTGCCTAATGTAATGGTTTTCACGCCGTCAACTGGAACAGAGTGTATTGGCCTTCTGAAGGAGTAACCATGGGGCGTAATGCGCGCGTAGTGGAATAGGTAATAGGCATAAATTAACCAATATGATGGTAATTTTAATGGGTAATGGAAGACCCACTAATGTCAGGTGTCAAATGTAAATGGTCAAGTACTGCTAAGGATAATGAGCTCATCTGTCAAATATAACTAAACTTTTCCTCCCCCTCCCCCCCTTCCCCCCTATCTCTCTCTCTCTCTCTCTCTCCTAGAAATTATGAGTTTCTGGATTGATTAGTGTGGAAGGTGAAGATGTAATACGCGTATGAATCGACGAAAAAGAAAAGAAAAGAAAGAAAAAAAAAAAAAGAAATAGGATAGAAGGGTGTACTGGAAGCAAGGAGCTAATACATGACTGACAGCTGACGAGAGATAACTTAAGTGTAGCACACCGGATGACGAAACGCACTGAAGCACCACGTGAAGCGCAGCACGTGTGCTCAAGTACTCGATGAAGTGCTGCTGCTGTACTGTACACCACCTTCGATACAGATGGCAGGTGTTTAATGAGGGAAGCGAAAAAGGACACAAGGATCCTTCAGGGGCCATGGTTACACAGGGTACAGGTGACACATGCACTGGCCGAAGGATGGGGTGATTCACTATTGGATAACAGATACAATGAGTGTGGGATGACAGGTGTACTGGATGCAGGCTGACACATGTACTGGGTGTGGGCTGACGTTGCCACAATGGCGTCCTTGTTGGGATTAGGGAAAAAACGACAAATTTCTTTCGGCCTACACAAACGCAGGTTTCATAAAGTCGCCTTCCTTCTTTCCAGGTCAGCTTTTGTGTCTATGTCAACTGGAAATGGTCAAAAGGCAGATTTGACACACCACGCCTCGCCTTGTCACACTTATACGCCGCTGTTTTCCCCGTCTCACGAATGCACTTTTCCACTAGAAGTCACTCGCACGGGCCGTAATCCGTACAATCCGTGCCATTACGAGCACCACAATCTTCACTGCGCTCTTCACTTTGGCTGGAAATAATTAGCAGCAGAAAAATGAGTCGATAATCTGTCACCGTGTTGAAAATCGATCTATTTTTGGTCCTCACCGGAGAAGTGTTGGAAGTTTATTCCCGTTACCAACACTTGTTTCTCTTGGAGACACCACACCTACAGCCCGAGACCGAGCCGTGTGAGCACCATACACCACCGGGGCACACGTACATATACGCACACACTTGTACATGCACATGTACATATACACCTGAAAGAGAGAGAGAGAGAGAGAGAGAGAGAGAGAGAGAGAGAGAGAGAGAGAGAGAGAGAGAGAGAGAGAGAGAGAGAGAGAGAGAGAGAGAGAGAGACGGGGGAGGATGGAGACAAGACAGACAAGGAGAGAAGATGAAAATGTGGAGAAACACAAACAGCAATTCTTTCGAGAGCCCTACAGGACCGACCCGGTTTGAGGAAACTCGAGCCTCACCATACCACGGTTTCCGGGAATGTGTGGTTCCTTGGAGACACTTCCTCCTGCACCAGCCTCGTGCACCGGCTGTCAATGCCTCGGACGATCGTTGGGCACTTATGGTTCACCACACTCACCACTGGACTGTCACCACCTACACCACCATACCACCGCTGCTCGCCTGCACGTAAGCGAGTCAGACGACATACTTCCACTGAAAAGCACCACGGAGCCACTCTACGGGTTATTTACACGCCACAGCAGCTGTTTCAGGGGCTGTGGAGCATTGTCAGCACCGTGATAGGAGTCCAGCATCCAGTGAGGGGGAGGCAGGTCGCCATCCACCACCACCACCTCCACCTCCTCCACCATCGCCGCGTCAGCCAAACCAGACAGCCAATGGCACCTCCACTTCTCCCGGCCCGTCGCCGCCTTCCATGGGCTCTGCACGGGCCTAAATTCCCCCCAGGGCCATGGACTATGACCTGACCTCTCTGCTGGCACAAAGCACGAAGGCAGCAAGCGCCCTACGCCCCAGATATCGGTAAATATACGCCGAAGCTTACCTCATCTGTACTGACAGGACGCGGAACGAGAGGAGCGCGAGCCCTCTGTCGGCGGCCGGACCAAGCTGCCGTCCCGGGAGCGGCCGCGGCTTCCACCTCAGCAAGACACGCGGCGGCGGCGGCGGGCGCTCGGCTCGGCCAACTAACTAGCCTGCACTTGTCTACACATGCCGGGGAAAACGCACACAACACATTTGGCGACACGTGTATGTGTGGCAAGGAGTGAACGGAGGGATGGGGATAGGGATGTCGTGGGACGGGAATAGGGTGGGGGGAGGTCGCCGTGGAATTTGCGTGCAGGCTCAATGTACACCGGTCCGGCTTTTGAATTAACACGCCATATACGCATACGCAACCGTCGATCTATTACATTTGCAATCATGTGATGTGTCACTTTATGTCAAATATTCCTGAAGGCTTATTCGATGTCTGGCAGTTTGTTCTGCTAAGCCATTTTTCCGAGGGAACATCTTCGAAGAATGCAAGTAATTAAATATGCCTAAAAACAACCCTCATACAAGTACATCCTAATATGTATCAGCACACATGCCTTCTCATATATATATATATATATATATATATATATATATATATATATATACATACATATATATAATGTATGTATGGATGTATGTATATATATATGTGTGTGAGTGTATGTGACAATACATACATAAAAGCATATATATACATATATATGTATGTATGTATATGTATATATGTATGTATATGTATATACATATATATATATATATATATATATATATATATATGTATATATACCTATATGCACATATACATATAAGAAGAGAGACAGACAGGCAGGCAGAGAGAGCGAGCGAGAGAGCAAGAGAGAGAGAGAGAGAGAGAGAGAGAGAGAGAGAGAGAGAGAGAGAGAGAGAGAGAGAGAGAGAGAGAGAGAGAGAGAGAGAGAGAGAGAGAGAGAGAGAGAGACGGAAGGAGGGAGAGGGGAAGAGAGAGAAACCGGGAGAGTGGGAGAGTGAGAGAGAGAGAGACAGGCAGACAGAGATTAAGCACAGGCGCATATGCTTACCACGACGCGTAGCCGTTTACACAACGTCAACATTTACTTCACACGGCAACGTCAGTCCGATGTCCACACGTCTCGACTTGGGACGGAGCCCGTGGCTGGCACATGCACGTGTGGCTTACATGAACACAGCTGTTAACCATGATCCCCGGCCAGTGCAAATAGCGACTGTGCTGCTTGCTTCCAGCGACCACATTTTGATCATTGCAACCCATTTGTGTGGCACATGAAGGAGGCATTGCAAGGCGGAGAATGTAGGCCTATGACTTACTGGCTGGCGCAGGAGATCTCTTCCCCAAATCCTTCGGTGCACGTTCACCCAGACGCAAGTGGCGGGTTTGGATACTGTTAGAGGGAAAGTGGTATTACTGGTGTACACTCCTTGAAATGGGTTACCGTCAGTATATATCCGCATAGCCATGCATCATGAAACGTATTTTTCACCCCCAGGTTATATACATTCATAAATACATCCTGTATACATATATACATACATACATGCATACATATATATACATATGTGTATATATATATATATATATATATATATATATATATATGAATGTATACATCTATGTGTATATATGCATTGAAGGGCATAAGACGGGTAGTTGAATTAATGAAAAATGAAAATGCTAATGCTAATAAGACTTAGAAGTCCTGGCGATTAGGGCTTTGAGTTTTTTCTCCCTCATGGAGTGAGGTAATGCCATCATTGCACTGCGTCATGAGCCCCTGGTCTCCCATGGAAATATTAGAGTAGAGCGAGGACCGGCGGTAATTTAAGGTGCAACGGGCAATGGGTGTCAAGAGGGCCGAGACTTGGCACATGTTTATGTTACGCAACAGACGTGGTTCTCGCTAGGCCGACTTACACTTCCCTTTGGCATATCGACCGTCAACAAACGAATAATTCCTTGGATGCCGGAATGATGTTGTCTGAAGTCGGATCCAACGGCAGGGGCTGAGACATGAGTGTGGTTGCTGGGCGCAGAGAGAGGAGAGAGAGGGAGAGAGGAGAGGTGGGGGCGGGCGGGGGAGAGGGAGAGGATGGAGAGAGAGAGAGAGAGAGAGAGAGAGAGAGAGAGCGGAGGAGGAGGAGAGAGAAAGAGAGAGGGAGGGAGAGGATGAAGAGAGAGAGATACAGAGAGAGAATGTGTGTTTGTGTGGGAGAGAAACTGATCAACCAGAGCAAAATCGTTTGAGTGATTTTTCGAATGAAGCATACAATATATGCAAAAATATATGCATGTGATTTTATGCAGTTTTACCTATAAGGCCATCACTCTCATGGCATATAAACTGGTATTGCCTGTAAGCTTGCAATTGCACAAAGTAGAGATGCTTGGCAGTTGTGGCGGCGGCCCGTGAGGACATGGCGTGAGCCTCACCAGAACGTATTTCAGTCTGTGATAACGAATTCCAAAATGTTTCGTTTCTTAGATATCACTGACAGAACGCTAGCCGGATTCCATTCTAGGGCAGAATCTATGTCTATATGAAAAGGGAAAGTGTCATGAGTAGCTGTGCATGACCTAGCCCCGATGTCAGAAGGCAGGCACGACAAGGAAAGTGCCGCAGAGTGTTAGCAAGAGTGCCACCGAACGAACGCCTGAGACAAGCCGGTTGGCAGTGGCGTAAGTTGGT